>NC_133656.1:170943860-171243860 GCF_009905375.1 Apium graveolens
TGCACAAATTCTGAGGACAAGTTCTAGTTACACGTTCTGATGATTAAGTTCTGAAGTCTATACCTCAGAACTTGTATGAGGATTTACTAAGATGGGCATTCCTTTTTTGAGTTAAGAAATTATGTTCTGATGACTGTTAAGTTCTGGTATAGGTCTAAGTTCTGATTTCTCAGTCTAATCCTTTACTTGGCTTATCTGTGAATAAAATTTGGTAACAGTCTCCGTTCGAACTAGAATATGTTGAAGTGGAAGATTAATAGTCACTATGATTAGGATTAATGGTATTCGTACTTGAACAATCCACTGTTTCTTGTTTCTTGTGCGGTTTAAACCATGATTCCTCTTTCCAATGAATGTTATTCTTTTTCAAAGTCTAAGGAGACGAGGTAGAATTAATTCTACCTGTCAGCATTCAATCTCTTTGCGTCTCCTGGCATTCTCTTGCCTATATAAGCAACCACTTCACATCAGCCTTCCCATCACACTTTTATCACAAACTCACTCTTGTTTTTCACTTATCATCACAAATGGCTGAATTTGGCTGGTTCTACAATTATGGTGATGAGACTGTTCATGTCTTTTTGAATGGAATTCCAACTCCATACCCTATCACCAACATTCCTCACAATCTCTGGATTCAATTTCCAGAGGTTATCAAACGTGATCTGGTGGCCGTTCGAAGAGAACTTCATCTTCATCGTCTCCGCCAGCAAGAGCGAATCATCCGACTCGCCATTCTGTTTGTCGAGAGTAGGAAGAAGAAGATGACTTAATCTCGTCTTCTTCCTGTTTTTCTTCATCATCAGCTTTGTCAGGCTTCTTAGCTAGGACTAAGGCTGTTGATGTTAGGTTTAGAAGCTTAGGGAAAATCTTATATAAGTATTGATGTACTTTCCATTTCATAAATGTATTGTCTTGATATATTAATGAAAGTTTTTTTTTCTTCAAGATTTTATCTCTGAGTTATTTTATCTTGTATTGATAAATCCTGATTGATATTCTGATGACCATATAAATTTTGTTTTATATTAAGTTCTGATTCATTTTCAGCACTTACTTATCTAATTTTTCTTGGTCATTTTCAAGTGATGTATTTTCAGAATATCAATGATGCAGTGAAAAATAATTCAATCAGTGATAACGGTTTAAATTTTGAATTAAAACTGTTTCTCTTGATAAATGGAACGGTTTTTCCTTGAAACTAGGCAAATGGGTAAGTAATGATTCCTGTTTTCTCGAGCCCACTAACTATCCGTTATTACTGCATATCTGACAGGTGTCCAACGGTAACATTTTTGTTCAGAGTATAAGTACAACAGAGAGAAGATTTCTTTAATCTTTTATTTTCTTAATATTTTATCTCTCTCCTTACTTTTACTCTCTTTCTCTTTATTTCTCACGTTGGTTTTTCATACAGACATTATCTCAAACACCTAACAGGCATACTTGAATCTCATTTTTTTCACATGGCACCAAAGGATTTAATCATTGATGGAGCTAAGTTTGTCCCCAACAACTATGCTGCAGTTCTTGATCACACTGAAGCTCCATCTGAATTGCACTTTGTGCAAGATCTTCTTGCACATAGTGAGGTTGGGTATGCATTAACACAGCCTGAATACTTTTCAAGCCAACAAGTTCTGAGGCTTTGGAGGACTGGACTTTTTGATGATGGTGGTAAACATGGAACTCCCAGTATTATCTTCCAAGTGGGTGATTCATCCTTTGTAGTCACTCCTGGTACAGTACGCAGGGCTTTACATCTTCCAGAAGATTGTACTTTCTCAATTCCAGAGGACTCAGCCCTTCGGGAGTTAATGGCTGAATTGGGATATGAAAAAAGTCTGTCGAAACTTGGACAGTTGAAACGGGCTAATATCAGAAGAGAATGGAGTTTCTTCTTTGATTGCATCACCAAAGCTTTTGGGAACAAATGTTCAAATTTTGATGTTATCCCAATTCTGAGTCAGCACATCGGGTATGCAATTATCCATCAAACTCATTTTAATTTTGCAACTGCTTTAATTGGTTTTATTGGGGATAGGATGACAGAGGATCGAGATGTTGTTTATTTTGCTAGATTCTGTCAACTTATTTACACTTATTGTACTGATGAACCTCATTTAGTCAGCACTCAAACCCCACCTTTTAAGGTTGCAAAATGATACTTTAATGACCTGGTAAATGCAGATACTAAGAAAAAAGTGGTTAGACCATTACAGATTCCTAAGTCTGTAAGACAGATCCTGGTAAATGCTGATCCTAATACTTATAGATCTGTTTACTCTGATGTCCAACCAACTCCAAACACCCAAAATCTATCAACCTCAGTACCTACCTCTCATTCTACTCAACCTACCCTCAGAACATATCTCAAATCTTATCTCTCCACTTCACAGACTGCTCAACCTTCATCTTCAACACCTACTATGAAGCCTTCATCTTCCAAGCCAAAGAGGACAAAGAATGTTCCTCAAACATCTCAAAAGAGAAGGAGGATTGCATTGAGAGATAAATCTGATTCTGAGGAACAGGTTTCTTCTAGAGAACCTGTTGTAACTGAAGTTGAGAAAGAGATTTCTCAGAAGGATTCTGAAATTAGGGGTTCTAGGCTTCTCAAGAGGCTTAGACGAATGACAGTTCCTGAAACTCCCAAGGAATCCAAATCAACAAGGAAGTACAAGAAACAGAGGGCACAAAGGCCAATTTCAGATGATGAAGAGGAAGCAGCTAAGGAAGGGGATCAGGAATCTTTGATCTCACAAGACAAGGAATTTGCTCCAGTCACTTCTTCTCTATCAACTCCATCTCAGGAAGCTGTATCTAACAAGGCTAACTCACCATCTGTGTCTCTTGTTGATTCAGGCACAAGTGCTGATATTGCTGTTCAACACTTGGTTGTGTCTGAAGTATTTCTCTTAGAAGCTCCAACAGTAAATAATCCTTCCACAACACCTGTTACTAATGCTGTTCAAACTCCAGAGTTATTAACAACACCTTCTCTGCATCAAGATGCTGATGATCAGACTTTAGGTGAGCATCAGGATATGGCTGTTGATCAGAACTTAGTATCAGATCAGCAATTAGAGGATGCTAAAGCCTCCATTGCTACTCACACTGTTGTCTTATCAGAAGATACTGATTCTTTAAGTTCTGATGCTGCAAATGCTGGAGACACTGGTGATGCTGCTCCAACTGTAGATGCTGATGAAGCAGGTCCTTCACGACATACTTCTCAACAGACTCTTCCTAAGTCTGAACTGGTAAAGAAGTTTGTTACCAGGGCTGCACCAGTACCTTGGAGTGAAACTCCTGCAGGTCAGGAGTGGACTAAGGAATGGAACTCAGTTTCATGTGTTCCAACTGCAATACATCTTGCTGAGCACTTGACTAAAGCTGATGAAATGTTAAATTCTGATGATTTAAAAACCCAGCTTAGAGTCACTGTATTGAGTTTTAAACATCTACAAGGTCTTCTTTCAACTACTCATGCAGAGCTACACAAGATTGAGGAGAACTTTCTCAAACAAGAACAAGTTTGGAAAATTGATAAGAAAAAGTTCTTTCAACCTACCATTGACAGGATTGCTTATATTGAGAAAACTCAAGAGAAACAACAAGCTCAGATTGATGACATTCTTACAAATCAAGCTTCTCAGCAATCGCAACTTACTGAAATCCAATCCTCAGTGGAATTACTTATCTCTCTTTTACTACCTGCTGATGCCAAAAAGGGGGAGAAGGTAATTAAGTCCAAATGCAACACTAACAAGACACTGCAAGGAAAGGATGATGGAAATGATGATCAAGGATACTCTGGAATGGGTAGCGGTCATAGTCAAGGTAGAAGGTTTACATCAAGACAAGCTAGTCACAGGACAAGTTCTGATACTGGGAAAAGAATAAGTTCTGCTGCTGGTAAAAGGATAAGTTCTGATGAACTTCTAGATCTTGATGAGAAAATGTCAAGACAGTTATTTCTTCAAGAAAATCCAGGAATGGACTTGGAAAGTTTAAAGGAAGAAGAAGCTAGACTTAAATCAGAGAAAGTCACATCTAAATCTGAAGCTTCTGGTAAAAATTCACTTCCAAAACTCAAAGGCATTGTGATCAAAGAAAGGATACATACTGAAGCAACGTTGGCTAGATCACAACCACAGATAGATCCAAGATCCAAGGGTAAAGAAAAGGTTGGTGAACCTATCAAGGTTTATGTACCTCCTGAGGAAGAAGAAATTACTGATGAAAAGGATGATCTTGCTCTGACTTCAAGAAAAGTTCTTAAAACAACCTCTGACATGGCTCAAGTTGTTCAGAGTCAAGAAATTGTAAGTTCTGATATTCAGAAGAAGCAAGTAACCTCTGACAGAGCTCAAGTTAACTTGATATCAGAAAATAGATCAAAGACACTCCTACCAGGATTCACTAAAGCAAAACAGACTCAATCTTTGAAGACTACTGCAAGTGGTTTTGAAGCAAGAGTAGTTACTGGAAAGGAAGCTAGAGATAAAACTGGATTGGGAAGTGCTGATGAAAGAAGAGTACACAACACTACCAATGATCCAACTTCCTTGAGTGAACCAGGTATTGGAGCAACTCCTGAGAGATTGAATCAACTGGAATCTGTACAGATGGTTTACCATACCTACTTGAAAGAATACATCATGTTGTATTTCATGACAAATGGTAGGGTTTATCATATAAGACAAAATGCCATTCCATTGAAGTATTTTGAAGAATTGGAGCATGTACTTTTCTTACTTCAAGTGGATGACAGAATAACAGAGACTGCTGCAAACTACTTAAAAGAACAGATTCAGAGACAGAAAAGGTTTTATTCTGTTAAGTCTGACAGCATATATGTTCCAAAGTACAGAGATCACAATGGTGATATTGTTGATATGAAGCCTAATACCGCACAGATCAGAACATATCTTGGTATTAAGGGACTTGAATTCAATCTGGAGTCTGACAAAGCTTATGTCATAAGACTAGATCAGGAGTTGAGAAAAGCAAAGATCAATGATCTCAGAGCTGCAATCTTTCAAACTGGTGAAGATACTGCAGAGCTTAAAGATGTTAAAAGGAGAATGATTGATGAACTAAGATATGCTGAGAAATGTTTGTTGAAGAACTATCTCAGAACAACTCCTGACATCAGAGAGATCAGAAAATGATGAAGCCAAGTCGAAGATCTACAACTGCTTAAATACTGATATTTATACAGACTGAAGTTGTTATCAGAAGTTGAAATTGGTAAAAGCTTTAAGGACTGTAAGTTGTAGTTATCTAGTCTAATTCTCATGTATTTGTACTTAATGTTTTTGACATCATCAAATATCTGTTAAACTTGTATATTATGTTAATTTACAAGTTAGGGGAGATTGTTAGATATATTTGATAATGTCATGGCTAATATGTTTTATGTTTAGCTTTCAGATCTTATTTGAACAGGATAAATCAGTACTTAACTGTTGATCAGTACTTATACTGGAAGTCAGGACTTAAGGATATCAGTACTTATGTTATCAGGAGATAATCATCAAAAGATAGATATCAGAACTTAGGTGCTGAAGGACAATCAGATAAGGACAGTAGCTGATTAAAGGAAAGAAGATCAAGATAAACATAAGAAGAGATATGCATGAAGAAGGAATTCCGTAAAGAATGGAATACTTGGAAGAAAAGATATCTGATTGATATATTTTAGGAAGCAGAATTATATTCCATATCAATTAGCGATTATCTTGTAACTGTGTAGTATATAAACACAGACATAGGGTTTACACTATAAGTGTTATCATTATTAGACAAGATTATTCATTGTAACACTAACAGCTCTCGTGATATTTGTTCATCACTGAGAGGTAACAGTTCCATACTGTAACAGAGTTTATTGTTTCAATAAAGTTTGTTTTCTGTTACTTAAGTTCTTAAAGTTCGATTTGAGTGTACTATACACTATATTCACCCCCTCCACAGTGTGTGTGTGACCTAACATAACACCTTAATCAGATAGCACGTAGCATGCAAGGTATTTGATAAATATAATTTTTCAAAGAAGGTTTGGGGTTAAAATGATTTTTTGGGTATTTAATACGAATTTTTGAACAATTCTCGGAATTACAACGGGTACCAGAATCATTTTATAAATAAATAACATAGTTCAAATACCAAAATATTACTTTAAAATCATTTAATAATAATTATCGAGTCTTGAACATAATTTAAAAAAATATTTTAAGGCTCGAAGCTATTTTTTCAAAATTTTTAAATCAAAAGAAATAATTAAATCTAATTAAATAATCAATTAAAATTTATTAATAAATAATTAAATTAAACGATCAATTAATATTTAAATTAATTGACCAATTAAATAATTATTTATTAACTAAAATTAAATAATTAAATAATTCAGATTTATTTCTGAATTAAAAATGAATTTTGGAGTTAAAATAATGATTTTTGGAATTAAAAATGAATTTTAGAAATCAAATAATGAATTTATGAATTATTTTTAAAAGGAAAATCACAGAAACATGTTTTGGAGAGGTAACTGGACAACCAAGGATCAAAATCGGGTTGAAGATATAAACAAAACGGGTCGCCAAGAATGTTCTGGGTTGCCAAGAACAACCCGCCAGAATCTGGAAAACCCAGAAACCGGCGAGGTTTCCGGCGACCTTGAATAATTCCCGCAAGCCTCATTTTATCTCATAATTGCAGCATTTTACATGGTTTTTATTCCTATTTCACTCTAAATCGATCCAGGAATCCATATCAACCCAGAATCAACATACATAACCCTTCTACTTTGAACTTTGGCCAAAATCGACCCTAAATCCGACGACCTTCAACTGTAATCCGGCCAACAATTTGATTTTCTTTATTTCTTAACCAAATCAAACTTTTTATACACCAAATTAAAGTCTGCAGCCTCTACAATCTATTCAGGTAATCAACATCAATCACAAATCACAGAATAATCCTAAAAATCGATTTAAAACTTTTGCAAAAACCAAAAACTCGACTTTAATCAAATCTTAACCAAAACCAACAAATTTATATACCAAATCAATCCTCATGATCTCAGGAATGATAATCAATCATCGAAATAATTAAACAATCCCTCTAAATCAGAAACTGAATTTAAATTTAAATAAATAAAAATTGAATGTAATATCCGAGATATATCTTGTAATTATTTTTGCTATTAAATAATTATTATGTGTGTTCAGTATTTATTCTGTGAATTAACTGTTAATTGTTATTTGTATTTGAATATTCAAAAATAGTATTAATTGAGTATTTCAATTTTTATATGTTCAAAATAAAATATAGATAATTGTCATATCTTCCTAATTATTATTATGTTGATTTATGAATTTATATGAATCATATGAAATTTATAAAATCTTTTCCGAGTATTTAAAATCTATTTTATAAAAGCGGGAACCAACCGACGTCAACCGTTGTTACGTTTTTGGAACCCGAAACTCTTCCGAGAACTCATTCCTAACCTAATTGTAATATTCCGAGCATTTTCCATGTTTCGACTTTTTCGATCCGGCGTACGGTTTTTCCTGCGCGGGTCCCGGCGCAACATTTTCGATACAATATTCGTTTCGGTAAATCAATAAAACCCGTATTTTCGATAAACGGGAGCTTTTTATTAAACTATCATAATTATCACTTCGTAATACGTGTAGCAGGCGCTGAGACCAAGACCGCAGTACAAATTGTACTGATTTGGATAATTATCCTGAAAACCGATACCGTTTTGATCTGTTTTTACAAATAAACGTACCGTTTTATATCCGGAATGATCCAACGGGATACTAATTTCCCGTAAATATAAATAGCCTTTTACCTTATTTTATTTCGTATCAAAATCATTTGTAGACAGATAATTATATAATTTTACAGAGAAAAATCATATATTCATAAAGCTTTCTGAGAATCAAACCACAAATTCAAGGTGTTAGTGAAATCCGTTTGGAAAGTTGGAGTAACCAATTTGAAGGTCTCAAGGAGTACTATCAGATTCCAGGACCTGTTTTACTGCAGAATCAAAGGTTGATTTTATATAAATTTAATTATTTTCGAATTATTTTTATGAAAAATATGAATTTTTGTTCGGATGATTGTTTGTATGATTTGATGATTGCATGTGGTAGAGCTTGTTTTCCTGATGATTTTGATATATTATACATCTGATTTGGAGTTCAATAACATGTTCAAAAGTAGGTTTAATTTTCGAATTTCAAAATTAGGGTTTATAGCCCGTATGAATGTTTTCAATTGAAATTTGGGGGGTTTTGATCCAGGGGTTATTAGCTGTTGATTTATAGTGGGTTGTGTGCCTTATGAAATTTGCAATCGATTGGTATATAGCTCGTTAACAGAGGATTAATGGATCGAAGGGAGTTGTGTTTTGAAAGTTTTCGATGTTCGCCGGAAACCGGCGATGTTCTTGGCCAATTTCCGGCCAGAACATAGATGATTATTGAGTTTTGATTGCACGAATAAGTTGCTGGTAACCTGTAGATTTAATCTGGACAGTTTGGTGGCCTGAGGTGGCCGGAATCGTGTTCTCCGGCCACACTCCGGCGAGTCGACGGCTGGGCTGGCAAAATTGCAAACAGGCCCCTGTAGTTTTGTAGATGATGAAGTTTAGTCCCTGTAGTTTGCAAAGTTTTCAAAAATAGGATTCCTGTTTATAAAATGTTTAAAAATCATTTTTCCTATTTATTTTTATTATAAAAATTCATTTTTAATTTCTGAAAATTCTAAAAATTAGTATTTTAATTCCGAAAATTATTTTTAATTCAAAAATAAATCTGAATTAATTAGTTAATTAATTTCAGTTGATTTTTAATTGATTAATTGGTCAATTAATTCAAAAATTAATTGATTAATTGATTTAATTAATTATTAATTGATTTTAATTAATTATTTAATTAGATTTAATTATTTAAAAATGATTTAAAAATTCCAAAAAATAGTTTCGAGCTTTAAAATATTATTCTAAATTATTTCCAAGGCTCGATAATTATTACAAAATTGTTTCGGAGCCAGAATTGGCCAACCGAACCCTGTTTATTAACCCGAAATTGATCCAACGACCCGTATTAATTCTGAAAAATACTTTGAAAATCATTTTTATTACCCGAAAGCATATTTATGACCCGAGACTTCTTTATAAATGATATGTCATTGATTACGTGATGCATTATGTGTTATACGTGACTTGTTGATTGACTATCGGTCTATATATTCGGTGTTTACTTGGTTATTGCATAACTTTCAATCCGTTAATCGGATTTGGGTGAAACGAAGGGTAGATAGAAGTATGTGTTGAATAGAATCCTGTGAGTTGATGATTGATAGATGCTTATCATATGTGAGCAGAAGAGGCAAGACGTAGGAAAGGGAAACAGGTAGTTGAGGAGTAAGACGATTGTGATTGGAAGCGAGTGCAGGATAGTAAGCTAATACCAGGCAAGTGTTCTGAACTTTCTCGAGATATTGTAGTACTTGATAGTCTTGTTGACATTGCAAGTGCTTTGAAGCACATAAACCTAAACCCTGATTTCAGTTATTGTTCTTGAGCCATGAACCATATTCTTTCTAAGCCATTGATTATTGTATACCCAAACACGAATCACAAATCTACGATACTACTCCACAAATACATACAAACTAAATACCAGACACTGAACTGAGTTATTATATACTCAACCCATGGTATCTTATGCTTTGAAAGACCAAATTATTAAAACCCTGAAACATTGATTCCTTTGTTATCCAATTCTTTCATTACCCAACATCCAAGCCTTGAAAGTACCTTGTTGATCCACACAAGGGTTGAAACCCTTTTATTGTTAAATACTCACTGTTGTTAATGATTCTTATTATTGTTTATTATTGTTTAATTTTGTTATTATGTTAGAATTGGATTGTTTTTATAAATTGTGGACCAGATTCATGGTCAGACCATATAATGGTCAAGTTAGGCCAATGTGTGCCTTGGATCCAGTAGTTAGAGCAATGCTGTGTGCTTTGCTCGGGGTTAGTGTGTGACTGATCAACAGCCTAACCTTGGTTTTAAAATAAAAATATAGTATCCAATTCTAAATCATAATCCATTGTTCACTTGATATCATAACCATATTCACTTGATGATCATTATTCTCAGTTTTGTCATTGTGACTTGCTGAGCTAGTTAGCTCATTTGTGCGATGTTGTTTATACTCTTTCCAGTTAGAAAGGAACCAGTTGGTAGCAAGGATCCCCAGTCCAGTGCGAGAGCTAGAGATTAAGGTTGTTGAAGCTGAGCTAGTAGGCTTCTTTTGGAATAATGTAAATTGTAAAAGTTTGTAATATGTTTAATACTCAGTTTGAGTTTGAATGGTTGGGATTTAATCGTTATGTAATATATTAGTGTGTTTGGCTTGTGTGCATACTTTAACCTGTTGCGATCCGTGGTAGTTGGTAAGTAGGGTCATTGCATATTATTATTATCTTTAGTATTGTTATAAGCAGGTTATAAATAAGGTGTGTGTGTGGACCCCAAACTTCTGACCCGGGTTTGGAGGGCGCCACATTGAAAATATGAAATTGAAAAATAAATAACCTTATTTGAAGATTTTGATAGAGATGATCACCTCGTCGATAGCTTCGATTTGACTATTCATACGCCTCCATCGGATTCCAATAATGTCTTCAAATCCTTGTTCGATTGCAAGAACACGAAGAACATGGTTCGTTTCTCTGGATAATTATGAAATTCTATTGTATATTTGTGTTTTTCTGTATAAAATAACGTACGGTATTGGCTATTTATATTTACGGAATATTGGTACCCCGTTGGATCATACCGGATATATAAATAGAATACGCAATCGCTAAGTATTAATAAAACTGATCCAATTCGGTACCAATTTTACGATAATTATCAAAATCGAGCTTGTTGTAACTACAATCTTGGTCTCAACACTTTGGTTACACGAATTACGAGAAGATAATATAATAGTTTAATCAAAATATATCGTTTCTTGAAAATACGGGTTTTATCGATTTATCAAAACAAATATTGTATCGTAAAATTTGTGCCGGGACCCGCACGGGTAAAACCGTACTCCGGATTGAAAAAGTCAAAATACGGAAAATGCTTGGAATAATCCAATTATGTTAGAAAGGAGTTTTCCCGAGACTTCTGGGTTGTAAAAACATAAAAACGGTTAAAGTTGGATGATTCCCGATTATACAAAACAATTTATTAAATCCATAAATCCTTTATAAAATCATATAGCAACAAATAAATTAATAGAAAAATATCAAAATTATCTAAACTTTATTTTGGACATATAAAAATTAAAATTCTTAAATTTTACCACATATAAACATCCAAACATAGATACCAATTAACAGATAATTCACCAAAATTCAGATAATAATTATTTATTTATAAAGATAATTACACGATATATCCCGATATTACAACAAATATCGCGATTTTCCTGAAATATTAGACAATATCGACTGTATGCATTGAAAGTGGAAAATTTGTCCCTCTACATGGAAAGGTATGTTTAGTGGTCATATTCATGAACTCGTTATTTTCTTAATAGCAATATTTTCAAAGACCAAATTTGGCATGCTTTTTTGGGATTACTTAAATCGTTAAATGACAATAATATCTTAGATCGATCCAATTTATTTGAAGGATTAGTTGAAGGTCTTGGACCAGAAGTGAGATATACTATCAACATACACGAATATAATATGGCATATTATCTTGTTGGTGATATATATCCATCCTGGCCTGCGTTTGTTAAAAATATTCCATCCCCTTAAGAAAACAAAAAATAAAGAATTTTGCAGCTGCACAAGAAGCTGCTAGAAAAGATGTTGAAATGGCCTTTGGAGTGTTGCAGGATCGGTTTGCAATGATACATGGACCACATGTGTTTTACATAATATGACGGGTATAGTTTACATAATATGATTATTGAAGATGAAAGGGAGTTGAACTCTACAAATGAAAACTACGATTTAGATAATCTATACCTTTAGTTTCTACTAGGCACACTTATATCACGAATATCATGAAATTTATACAGGTGCATCAATGAATTCAGGAGAAATAAACTCATGTTCGATTGTAAAATTATCTCGTGGAACATTTTTGGGAGATGCATGGTGCAGATAAATAATTGTCTATATTAAAAAGAAGTGTATTCGAGTATACATATCTTTTTTTTATTATTGTAGTATGATGTACTTCTCTATTAAATATTTTTCCCATTTACTCTTTTATACAGTGTATTAAGGTATATCAATAAAAATATATTTTGAATATTTTGGATACTTTTTTATGATCAATAAATTCCTAAATATGTTTAATTTAAATAAATTCAGTTTACAAATGTAAATATAATTTTATTCGAAATTATTTTTATTAAAAAAGTTTAAAATTAACTAAAATTTTCATTTTACTCACCCATTATTCATTTTTAAAATTACTAATTTATTACAACTAGAGTAAATAAAAAATTCTTTAAAATATAAAGAACATACACACATACATACTAATTCAATGCACACTCACAAATATTCATAAATATGACCCCCACCCAAATATATACAGACCCATGTATACACATGCCACCATCAGTGATACAATAAAAAATGGAGAGATTTTGAGGGGATGAAAACAAAGTAGCAGAGGTATTGAGGTGAGAAATAACGGGAGAGAAGATAGGCAAATGACATGACATGAAATATGAGAGCAATTTTGGTTACCTAAATACTGTAAAACATCCACTAATTAATAATCGATAAATTAATGACCTATTATAAATTAATATTTTCAATATAAATTTTTGGTGTCGATATGATAGCGAAAGTGTACATGTTATCTCGATAAATTAATAAAACCTACCGGTACCAACGATATTAATTTATAGAGGTTTTACTGTATGAAGTTTGATTTTCTCTCGCCTAAAATATTTAGAGAATGGAGAGGATGATTAGAGTGAATTTGTCAAGAGCAAGCCCCTAAAATCTGCCACATTTGCATACTATAGGTTAATGTTCCCTTCTTTTGAAGTTGCTCTAAAAACATCTACAATGGTGTTAGCTAAAGTGGTAGGCTAAAATAATATAAAATACTGGTTATTTAAAATTTGTTGAACTTGTAAGGTGATGTACTTCAAAGGAATCGGCTATAAATGATTGGCTATATTTCAAAAATAGTATGCTTAATTTATTTTTTTGAAAAATAATAGATTTAATTAAATAACAAAAAGACATACGACATACACATAAATGATCGAGTCGAACAAATATAAAATGGATCAAATCGCCGGTCTTCATGCAAGTCTTCGTGCAAATACCATCAAGCGATATGTTGAAGAAAATATATTTACATGTACTCGTTTCATCACAATTACAACGCGTTTGAGCTATCGACTATAAATGTAATCCAGCATAAACTTTCATCACTAAATCAGATCCAACACTCACATTAAAAAAGAGAACAAACCCATTCTCACCAAGGAGAGAGAACAAACTTAAATTCTAAATAAAAATTTAGATCTGAAAAAATGGAATTTAAAAAGAGATCATTATTTCACCCTCAAATCCAATATTTTCCGGTTGAACTCAGGATGAAAGAAAACCCAAGCTCCGACAATTAGATCTAAAAACAAACTAAACAAACTAAATAGGTAAAGATTTTTTCCTAAAAGAAAAGATTATTGAAAGACACAAAATAAAATAAAACAAATCAAAGGATTTCGGGATTTTCACTGGATAAACCGACAGAAGCCCCGCGAGAAGGAGGCTAGTTTTCGAAAGGAGGTTAAGGTTTTCACTGATACTCACAATTACTTGTTAATCATATTTTTTTTTTTAAAAGTATGTTATAATTATTGCAAGATGTTATAAATAGAATATAGTATTTTAATATGGAAATATATGATGCGGAGTTTTACTTAGGTATGTAGAGATTCAACAAATACAACCAATATTCTTGAATTAGCTATAATTTTTTCTAAGGGTTAAGACTCATTGGAGTGCCAATTATTTTACAAGAACTCTATTTATTTATTTAAGGAGTGACACGTAAAATTTTAGATAAGGATTTCTCATGGTTGGAGATACTTTAACAAATGACAATCCACTTGAGTAAACATTTTCTTTCTTTCAGAGTGTGTTGATTTAAGTAGAAGCTTACCCTGAGATTTTTTTACAATTTCTTATTAGTAGTTTATTATATTAAATGACGCTCTTAATTTTAAAAAAGTTAAATGAGACTTTATATTATTTATACTAGCCCAAAATAATAAGATATATTATAATCATATATATATATATATATTAATTTGTTGTATAATATAAATTTTAATTTGAAATGATAGTTTGTTTTTCTTCTTGTTAGCTTAAAAAATACATTTGCTCAATTACTTATTTATCTAAAGCAAATGAATACTAAAAAACTAAACAATATCTTTAAATGTTTTGTTGGATATCTATGAGATTTTATTGAGCTCCTAAAAGTACTACCTTTTTTTTATAAAAAAAGATCATAAATTACTTCCTTTTGAAGTGTATTCATGCATTGTTCAGTGTCAGTCATGTCCATTTACATCACTTGAATCTAAGATGTTGAAACTTGTGTACGTGGAAATATATGTAATATTATTAAATAAGTGAAAATTAGAGGGGAAAACTAAGAGTTAACAATTCTGAAAATTCTTTACAAAATGAGAGAAGAAAATAATAAAGTGTCAAGTAAGCTTTCTTGAACCCCGAGAAAGTATAAAAATCCATCAATTAAAAGGTAGTGCACAACTTATTTAGTTATCAAAACCACACCAATAAGGTATTATTACTCAACTACATATTACAAATTCTATTAAAAGTCGATCAAAATACCTTTGTCTTGTCTCTCTGCACTTCACATCTCCATGTGATCTAAAAAATCTTGTTATAAAATGTTGATGAGCAGTACCTACAAATTAATGTGTTCTCCTTATTATGTGTGTGCATGTAAGCGTGTGTAGTTAGATGCTCCAATCCATAGCATACCCATAATAAATATAAATAATAGTGTTAAATTCACAATCAGGTATCCATGTATATGTTGGGTTTCGAGGCATAAAACGCAGCAGAAACACTGTTTAAAACTGTAAAAACAGAAAAATTAAAACCCATCGCAGGATCCATGCGAAAATACAATATTCAATTTGTGGTTAAGATGCTTACCTTAAGATACTTTACGATTTCGGTTATCTAATGGAGGTCCAAGCTTTCAGCACTCACCACGTATCCCATCGTGAAATGATATACACCTTGAAGGTATCCACACGAATGATCAAACGGGGGATGAGCGTGTACTAGCACTCGTAAATCAGAAGCCCCCTTCTCTTTCTCTTTCTCTCTCAAGCTGCTAGGGTTTGTGTTTTATCTTATAAAAACGTAAAACCCGAGTTGAGGCTTAATAAGATATTATATACGCAAGAAAAAAAGACTTCTAACCCTAAACTAATTTAGATTTTTAATAAATCCGAAAATCCTAGTTATTAATAATTAAGTCTTACTTAATCATCCAATAATTCAATTTCGAATTTAATAGTAAATTCGGATTTCTTATTTATTTAATTAATTCAATCTTACTTAATTAATAACAAATAATTCGAATTATTTACATTTAATTTAAATCAAAATTTAAATTAAATAATTCTCCAATCATTCTTTGTGTGGCCATTTAGGTTATTATTACGTTGGAAACAATTTTAAATCTAATTTGAAATCGTAAACAATGAGCGACATCTAGTAATACATTTTTGCTAACTAAGTGATAATAATTAAATCGGTGATCGATTAAACCATTCGTGAATAATATATAATGTAATTTAATCCTTTTAACCAGATATTATAGATTAAACTCAAGGCATGTTATGTGTCGTCCGTCCTCTTTATGATTTAATCCAGGTTTCCTTGATCAATAAGTAGACTATCATTTCAAATCAACATTTGAGCGCGGCGCCACAAATTTCATAGTCTAGCTCACAGAAGAGACCAATAATATCTCTCCAAAATTAGGAGGGTTAAATCCTTTCTAGATCATTCATATTTTTCACACCATTCCTAATATACTCGAAGTCCACTTTTATCATCACCCGGTCAAAGATAACTTTTAATGTAATCAAATTATATTAATCATCGTATAGAAATATAATTATTTCAATTCTAAGGACCATTACATCATTATTACTGTGAGAATTACTTATGACACAACAAATATGGAAAATCTCACATTGGGTCTATCCAGCACCGTGTATATTTACATATGCCTGTGTTTTTTACTTTAGTATCAATATACCTATAATCAATGAGATGTGATCATCAGTCAACAAACACACTAGTCTTAATGCATTATTATTGTCCCTTAATACTAATACTCGACTAAGGATATTTGGAATATTGATACTATTAACAAGATCTCATTTCTAAGTCACGTACTTAGAGATATAGAATGCATATTATTTTCCAAGGACATTTATTAATCTAATAGTTATATCTCAGTAAATTAAGATATAATAAATTATAAAAATAATAATCAATTGAACATAAATATTAATAATCCAAATATCATAAACAAAACATAATAGTTTATCTCTAGGGCGCAAACAATAACAATATAGGTGAAAATTTCAATCCTTGAAATCTGTGTAGTACTTGACAATCTTAAATTACAATATTGAGAACTCAAGCAGAGCAAAGAGAGCATAATTTTTATGCTTGAATAATGGTGGAGCTACATTGCAGCAACTAAAACCAGGTATAGCAATTTTTTCCATTTCAGCAATACTCCGATAAATCTACGTGGCTATGGCAATGACAAGGTTATGATGTGGGGAAAAAAGTTCTGAATGCATAAGTTCACCTACCAAGTAAATGAATTTGAGAATTAGTCAAAATAAATAAGTTACAAAATATCGTTACAAGAACTTGAAGGGTGTCATACATAAAGTAGGAAATTTTGTTGTTTCTTTAATGTGCTTGACCTACTACTCTTTCTAATTATTTTTATTATAAATCTACAATTATTATTTATTTATATAAATATATAAAAGTTACTATATGATTTGATACATAAACTTTCAAAAATCTAAATTTTAAATTATGTGGAAAAATTAAGAGAATTTGCATGAATTTTTAAAATATATAAATTTACGGAGCTGATATTTGCATACGCTAGATTTATAGGTGCACACCCTTTGTTGATATTGAGACCAACATACCATTGTATTCATATTTAACTCAAGTCTACTTTCTTGTTCAATGACGATAATTTGGTCCTAATTTTAATAAATGGGTGTGCACATATCAACACCCTAAATTTAGCATCTTGTCATTTTGATGTAGGTTTATTATTTTATATACGCTTTGTACAATTAGTTGAGCTCAGCAAGACGAAGTAATGAGGAATATTTTAATATTTATGTCTTAATAGTTGTGTTCTATTGGACAATGTAGGGTTGTTCACAAACAGAGCTGTTCGCGAACAAGCTCGAGTTCGGCTCGGTAAGAGCTCGGTTCGGCTCGGTTCGTTAAGAACTCGAGCTCGAGCTCGAACACAAAAATGTGTTCGTTAACAAAAACGAGCTCGAGCCGAGCTTTTGTATGTTCGGCTCGGGCTCGGCTCGAATTCGACTCGAACTCGTTTGACTCGAGCTCGGCTCGTTAAAGCTCGAAAAAATACAATATTTTCAGAATTTTTTTATAAGAATTATAGAGGAGAAGATCTACTGTGAATTGTGATGAAGAAATGAAGAACATAAAATTCATATGGACATAATGCTAAACAGAGCCATAAACACAATATACATATACATACTTTCCCTGACATTTAGAGTTAGATCTCAAAAAAAATATAGAAAAATGGGGCGTCGCCATTACAGAAGCAACAATTCTTCAAGTGATGACGATGATAAGATTATTAATAATAAGAAGATAGGCAGGGATGAACAACAACAAGAAGAAGTTGATTCCGATTCGAAATTAACTAAGAAGAATATATCAGAGAGAGATGAAGATGATAAGGTTGTTGGGAGGGATCGAAAGCGAGATGAGGATGATGAGGAGATTGATAGGAGAGGTAAATCAACATGAGGAGATAGGTATCGAGATAGAGATAGAGATCGAAAATGGGTTTATGGCCGCGATCATAAGTGGGCTGGGTTTCATAAGTGGACTGGGTAGTTGTGTTGGCCCAATAAAGGTTATTTTTTTAATCTGATAACGAGCTGCTCGGTTAAGGCTCGGTTCGGTTTGACTCATTTTTGTTCGCGAACAAACTCGTGTTCGGCTCGTTAGTTAACGAGCTCGAGCTCGAACACCATTTTATGTTCGATAGAAAAGCTCGGCTTGGCTCGGTTCATTAGAAAAAATAATAAAGCTCGGCTCGATTCGGTCAAAACTCGGCTCGATTCGGTTCGTGAACAGCCCTAGGACAATGTATTATATAGAGTTCCTACCTAGGAGGGTGCAAGGATTATATTGTAGTCCCTAGAATTTGCACCCTTGGCTCTACTCATTCTTACTTCTCTACTTTTCCTCGGCATAAGTTATTGATCAAGATTTCAAAATATAATTTTATTTGAATTAAATATTTTTAACCAAAGCTCATAGCTATCTCGACGCGTTTCAAAGTAAGGTGTGCCCCTCTCCCAACATCGTATCAATTTTCATCCTGAAGAAAAGTGTAATTAGTGGAAATCGAGCTTGATGATATGTGCAAAGGAAACACATCATTAACCACCAAAGATATATGGAGAGGGGATACATTAACCATATTGTATTCTTCATGCCAACACTCCTCTTCACAAGCAGCCATCCATTTATCAATCTTTTCAAGTATATCTTTTCTATTAAGAGCTTCCTCTTTCACATTACCAATTTAAAGCCCGATTTACTCAAATATGAGCAGAGTTCACAACACCTTTGATACATATTAAAGGTATAAATGAGTCATTATTTTTGTTTTACAGAGCCTCAGGAATATAAAAACAAGTTTTTATGGGTGTTGTTTCAAATTTCATTCCACTAACTGGTTATGGAATCATGCATGTGTTCCCGTATAAATCTTCTAGCTCAGATCTCTTATTGAAGACATACACTTTCATTTGGATAGATTTTATTTCTTCCACCCAAAAATTTTTAGCTTCAACCATCACAATAGTTCGTATTATATTACACTTGATAATTGAAGTGGACCTCTAAATGAAAGAATTAAAATTTATATAAATAATATAAAAACTTATCTTTTATAATTGATGAAATCTTTAGAAAGTATGTTAGGCTCCTTTAATTCTTGTTCAGAAGCAGATATGGTGCCAATAACATTATGAACCTCTTTTGCTCTTCAACCGGGGTATCCATCAAATTTCATAGCTCCGGCATGGATGCAGCTGGTATAATATAACATGTAATGTATTAAACAAACTAATGAAGATCATTATCTACAAATCTAGTGAGATTATGCGCAAGCATTATTACACGATACATCCGTTGTATCTTCGGCTCCAACAACCTTTTAATTGCAACTGTCAAACTATTTATAGTCTTATCACTTATGATTTTTGGTCCATCTAAATTGCTTAAAGTAGGATGAGCCTCGTCAATAGTTTTTTGGAAATCCATTTCTAGCACTGATAGGGAATAAAAATAACCCTAATTGCGGAGTTAATGTCACATTTATTATACCTGGTTTGGTCAAAAAAAGGAAAAGCCAAATTAATGAGGCCCAAAACCCTAATTATTTATTAATTTCATAATTAATAAAGGGGCTAATTAAACAGCCCAATAAATATGTTCTAACAAGGAACTGCTTCTATAAGAAGTAGCCTCCTAGCAACATAAATCCAAAAGGAAACCGATTTCTGCTTTCTAGGACTCCAAAGTCCAATCATAGTTGGAAACTTGCCCACAAGGTAACCCAATTTTACCATAATTTCTAGACTCCTAATGTTTATATAAAAGGTCTTACCCCTCAATTTCAGAACCATGGTTTGGACAAGAGATCCATATGTCATCACTGTGATACCACGTTCTGGAGCACAGCTCTAAGCATCACAAAGACGAGAAGGCGCTCTACAAGCCACGAGACCATCACCTAGAATGATGTTTTAGACTTATTCCTCGATGGACATAAAATTTACTACAATCCTTGGTGTGCCCTTGCTGATAGCCCCGGGGGAATCACCAAGAACTACGTTTTGGCTTGATCATGGGTATACACCAAGGTACGTAGGCATATTATGAGGGCAGATTTAAGCCATGAATCACAAGTGCAACCTTTAAAGTTCAAAAAGTCATCAAACCTAACATTAAATACACATAATAAATAAATCCACATTTTTTTTATTTATAATATTTACCGTCGTTTGTTGAAAAAAATGACAACCATGAGAGCACGAAGAAGCACCGTGAAACCACCTGCTGTGATGCACACCGTCACATCCACCATTCAGATACTAACACAACCAAACCTCAATATTTGAGGGACTAATCTCTCAGGGACGGAGATACCCATTACCCAACTACTAATCCAAAGAACGGGTTCCAACCTCAAGGGATGTATAATTAAGAAAAGAGTCCCCAACTGTAGATGGGGCCCTCACCAATGAATACCCTAGAACTCAAATTCTAAATATAGAAGTTTGAGGAGGTAGAATTCAATGTCGACTACATGAGAAGTACGAACCTCACTATTTGTAAGCATCGAACCCCATTCAGGGAGAAGTTATGTTTTCTCTTATCTCCATACCAAGGACAGTGATTGTTCATGTAAGGAAGACATCACCCCAAGAAGGGGAAATCCAAGTAAGAAACCTTTGTTAAATGGCTTTTTTAGCCCTGATTACATGAAGGGACGAATCTCCAAACCATAAATGAGATGACCCGTGCTAATGAAGCACACACCCAAAAATTTGAATACGATCTTAAAACACGAAGTAGTAAAGATCCAACAACCACGACTCAAGTTCTCGCTTCCATTATTGAAGTGCAATAACTCTCAATCACAAATCCAGGAAGCTGTCCTATAATAATGAGATTCCAAATGACCCAAATTCTAATTGAAGGGACCGATACTCAATCTCAAGGAGTACAAAACCAAGGGATGAATCTCCAATCAGATTTCATATGTTAACAACTATGCTTTCATCTAGGACGAACACTAACCCACCTAATTGTAGTAAACTTCAGCTTCGACTACATTAACAGTATGAATCCCGGTATTTGCAGGGGATGAGCCTTATTCGTAAAAGAACCTGCAATTTCTCGGATCCCATTATCGAGGGCAGTGATAGTTCATCTCATATGAAGACCGCCCCATGAAGGAGGCGATCGGGCAAAGAGCCCGTTGTCAAAAATATGTTCATAGTCTCGAGGGTGCGAATGAACGATTCCTCAAACCATTGAGGAAACAATTCAAGCTCATGAGGAGCACAATACCAAGATTCAACAATATTTGGAGATGCTTTAGGAAAAAACTCGATCTCAACCTAAAGGGGCGATTTAAGATCCTTAAATTCGAAAGATAAAATCCTCAAGTTCAAGGGTCGAATCCTTAAATTCATATGGTAGTTGAGCCCTTAACTCTAGCATTCCTCAAGGATCACAAATGTTTTACTAATGTTCTCATTTCCCAAACCATGGATGATCTGGGATACGGGCTACACGCTAAAGATTATAACCAGGTAAGTGGAATTCAACGGGGAATGTGCAAAGGCTATACGTCTTTTATATTCAAGGATTGAAACCCATAAATGACCAACTTTGTGATTATTCCAGTCCCTATACGGAGGATTAAAAAATCTCAAGTGACAAGGATGCCACTCCAAGAAGGTGACGCCCATGAAGTGACCGACCAAAAAAGGATGTCCCAAGCCTCGAGGACCTCAAGGACGGAAAGTTTAGGATGATGAAGAACGGATTTTTAGCTAATAAAGTTCATTTAATGAAGGAAAATAAATCCGAAAAGGGAATAATAGACTCTATAACTTGCAAGAATTAGTAGGCTTGAAGCCCCAAGGGTTGATTCCCCGACATAATTGGCCTAAACAGCCTTCCACGAAGAAGGAAGATGTAAATTTCAAGGGTTGATCCCAAAGATTTGATGCCTCCTAGAGATCTGAATGGTTCAATATATCTCGCCACGAGGGAGCTTATAAATACCTATATTTCAAGGAAGTTGAAGGTAACCCCATCTGAGCGTATGATGGAGTTGGTAATCCGGCTAACCACGTAAGGAAGTTCACAAACTCTCTAGTACAACAGCCAATCCATGATTTTATAAAGTGCATCGAGTTTTCTTAAACCTCGAGGGGCATGACTCAATTATAGTGCAAGAGTGCATGCGAAGAGTTCTGCATCTTCCATGAATATAGAATGATGATATAAGGAATCTTTGTACGACCTGAACCGATTCAAAGAAAAGCCTTGATGACCACATACTTGGATGATAAAATATCAAGGATCTCCCAACAAGGAGCCTTGAATGTCAACTTTAAGTTGCCATTGGTCAAAAACCCAACTGAAAAGCATACACAAGTTGTAAGTGTGGGAAGGAAAGTATGAATAAAAAAAATGAAAAAGAATTTGACCCCCAATAAGAGGCACTGAAGGTAAAAACTAGAAGCTGAATGAGGATCAAGAGTTAGAAGCTAAGGATAGGTACCCCCGACAGAGACTCCGACTCTTTTCCAAAAAAGAACAATCGAGAACCGAAGTTCACTAAGTATGCACATTTTAATGCTCCAAGAATCCAAATCTTGATGAAAATTGAGAAAGATGAAGATGGTCGATGGCCGAAGGCGTGACACCCTCAAACTCAGGGTTAGGAATGAGGACCCACAACACTAATAAACTAATATAATATAGCAACACAAATATAATAAACCCCGAAAACTACTAGGATCTAAACAGGATAAAGTATAAGACAATATTACAACTACCAACTAGAATATTATAATTACAACCCTTATTATAAATAAATCCAAATTATTCGAATCCAACTTGGAATCGATAGATAACCCAAAAGTATCTGATCCAACTATTACAATTTTCACCAACTATCATCGCTTCCTCATAGAGCATCTACTTGATCTGGCACCTGAAATCCGACGATACGAAAAGGACCGCCAGGAACGCTCTTACGAGCAATGCACCTAAGTCTGACCATCTTCTTGCTTAATTGTCATGGTTAGATCAACACAAATAAATAAGCAAAAAGGCTCAGTAAGTAACTATTTAAACAATTTCTAAATATCAAATACAATAGAGGCATTCTTATTCTAAATAAACTAGGTGGAAGTATTCTATCAATATCTAGGAAACAGTTTCAAGAGAGGGTTTCAAGGCTTTCAAGATTCAAGCTTTGTATGTTAATATTTTTCAAGATCAAGTGATAGGCTTCTCAGAGAGATTCTCACAACTTTTAGAAAATCAAACCAAGCTTTGAATATCAAATGTTAAAATAGTATGATAGGATGTCTCGATTAAGCTTTCTCATAACTTTAAGAAGTTCAATACAAACTATTCAATTTCAAATCAAAAGCAATGAATAACGCTCGTTGCACAATTAAAAATCTTTCACTTTTATATTTTAACAACAAAGAACCCTTGATTGGAATATCCATATTTTAAATATAATACGGTTGATCAGCCTGTACTGACCCCCATCCGGTCATTAAGGTACCTATGGCATTATTTCAGGCTATATATTGGACTAGCCCCGCTAGCCTCTTACGCCTCTATCCAATCTTTAGGAATTCATTTGAAAAACCTTTATATTGGAAAGTACAAAAGTATTAACTAAATTCATTTTAACATTACCAGTACGTGAAATTATTTGGACTCTTTCAAGTCAAAAATCATTCTTAGGTTTAATTCAAGAATTCAAGGGGAATAAGCAAATTGGAAATGAAGGGAACGTAAGTTGGGGAAATGATCAATCATCAAGCAAGGTATTAACAAGGTTGTTATCAGGATAATTTCAAAAACCGGTACGTTAACATGACACAAGTTTACTATCATAAGAATCTAGGTTAACAAGGTATTAGATAGAAAGATTTATTACGTCACTTAGGGTCAAAGGATCGCAAGGGTAATAAGAAATAAAGACAGGGGATATGTACTTGAAACAAATGAACTAATAACAAGGTTTATCACGAGGTTCAGCAATACTATTAAGGAGATCTTTTACTTTCTCAATACATAACATCAGCATCTCTCTATAATCAAATCACAAAAGAAGGCAGAGTTACTTGCCCCAAAAGCTTTCCTTTTTCACGGGATTTGAGCTACTGCCACCTAAGACCTTTTTCCTTTCCTAGCCTGAATGCCTCCGCTTTCTAAATCTACAATACAAAACGAACCCTACGAATATCCCCGGTAGTCAGTCTATTTTCATTAGAAACCTTATCAACCCTAATCGTATTATTCACTTTTCTTATTATACTTATATCACACATAACACATAATATATTGGCACCTTTATATGCTTTATACCTTCGATTAACTCGTCACTTTACACATAGCAAGTAATCACGTATTCACATAATCTGACACATTTCATTTATAAACAAATCTCATTAAATCATATCGTCTATAATCCTGATATATATATGTAATATCTTTCGAAAATTGGGCATGATGTATTTGTAAATACACTTATCCTTATTCAAAAACAACAATCAACCACAACCTTTATGCACTTATACTTATAAAATGTAACAGACAATTCACCTTACACGATTACCAACTAACAACCTAAAATATCATTTCAAATTATAACACTAGACTCGGATTCAAGGACTCGAGTCTCATTTCCTTTAAAATTGAATATAACTTAGTAATCACTTTTACAATCTGAACCACATATTATACATGCAAATATAATTCACCTTTTAAATCACAAACTCATATATTTATACCCGGAGAATTCAAAATTTCGATATCAACCTTCGATGAAACTAATAATCGACTCTTAAATTAAAAAATCATTAACTTCAATACATTCTACTAATTACACAACAATTTTATCCACCTTTGAATCAACATGTATATCTCAAATCGAAAAATCACTTTTAACATATAATTTGACTTAATAAAGTTATTATTTCAAACTCAATACTTTGAATTTTTTACACCAAATCGACATGCATCAACTAATTTAATTTTAATATAGATTTTAGGACTCAAGCAAACATCACAGTCCACCTCGGCTCGCCGGAGCTCATCACCGGCGGCGGCAAGGTCTCGAAGATGCCCCAAGTCGGGGTTTTCTTCGACAAGACCTCACCAGTACACTTAAATGATAGTACAAACACTCTGGTCATCATAATCGAAATCAAAACCAACCAATTCGACCAAGAATTCATAGAACCCGAACCAAATCCGATAAGGGTTTCAAAAAAACTCAGAGATACACACATGCATTCACATATACATGGAGAGGAAGTAAAACCCAAAACACAGGTGGTCTCAGATTCAACAACGGATGAAAAATGAGAGAGAAAAAGAAGAGAGAAGATACCGAGAGAGAGAGAGACTGAGAGACGGGGAAGAAAATAAAAAGGAGGGGGATGAGGAGTATATATATGTGGTAGGGGCACATCCGTCTTTTCAAAATTAAAAACAAAAAATCTGATTTTATTTTCTATTTTCTTTTTATGCAAAATTCTATATTTGTATTTGAATAATGATATGAAAATTGCTTTTAAAATATAAAAGTGCCAAAAATTTATTTTTAAATCAAATAATATGAAATTAACTCCCTCCCCATATTTTTGAAATAATTTTTGAGCAAATAGATTATTTTCTATGGATTTTATAAACAAATCTTTAATAATGGAAATAAACTCTGGAAAAATCATTTTAAAATATCGGAACATCAAAATAAATCTATATATCATTTTTAAAAAGTCTCTAGGACTATTATAGAGATAATAAAACATATTTCACATTTTGATCATATTCAGATAAATTTATAAAAATATGTAATGATCAAATAATCCTTCTTGTACCAAATAAAATCTTTTAAAAATCTTTAAAACTCCTGAATCACAAATGTAAACATATATTCCATAATAACACCAATCGCAATTTATGATTATACACTTTTACACTTAAATTTCTATTTTAAAATTATCTTGATGCAGATACTAAATATCTGACACTTTAAAATAACGATAAAATTTCACAGCTCGAATCCAACAATCATAGATACACGAAAATACTTAATATTCCATATTTTAACATAATCCACATGTTATCTTATTCTTAATCCTTTTCATTAAATCCATTTTTGTATAACGGGTCTCGTTCTACCTGACGGCCCGACAAAATCATAGCTTATGCCTTTTAGTGACTCATCAAACTAGAACGAGACATTTTACGTTCCCTTTTACTATTTCACAGAAATTACGCATAAGCCACATAGTTATATAACTTTATATTTATACTCGAAAATCCACATAATCCACAAATAGATCACAAAACTATATTTTATTCATATAATTATATTACGAAAATGTCGTTACAGAAGCCATTGTGCACCAATCTTGAAAAGAGAAACAATAATTTGTATTCAAGATTTCACGAAAGGGACGTCGACGATTGCCGTCAGCTAAGGAATAAAGTTGAATTCCTAATCTGGAGAGGAATACCGAACAGGTTCACCAAGATAGTGAAGGAATTAATATAAAAAAGGGATTATGAAGAAAAAAAGGGAGATCAAGAAATTCCTGGAAAAACACGCAACTCCGAGTGCTAGATATCAATATGATACTTAGAAGACTAACGACCGTTGGAAATTCAAGAAGCTCAATGAAAACTTTTAAGTACACCATAACAAGCGACAGTGGTAGTTGCCACCAATTTTGATGATTCTAATTTGGATGGGTTGAAGTCCCCCCGATGAAGACCCCTTTACCGTCACACTCTGATATAAAAATCTGAAATATTATTGATAGATGAGACTCACTAATTCCCGATTCGCATTTTGTGTAGCCATGTAAAGGCCCGATATAATTGGGGGAAAGTCCTCCCAATATAAGACATGAAAGGCTTCCCCAAATTAGTGGCAGGGGTATAACAACCCTGGTAAAATTAATGATAAAGATAAAGGCAAATTAGTGATTGATGGTCTTCGTTCTGGTCTTAGTCTTAGCTCTTCATCCTCATTGCATTTTAACCCCTTGATGGATGGTCCTTCCAATTCAAAAGCTTCTTAGATGAGAGACATCATTATAATAGACGAATGGACACCATGATTTTAGTTGTTTGGTGATTGGTTTGTATTTTCTTTTATTTCAGTTCTAGTGCGTACTTTCCAGTAGCATGTTTATGTTGTTATAATAGCTTTTGCAATGGTATTGGCAGCGGTATTGTGGTATTAAGCTTTATAAGTGTCGTTTTTACTTATATTCATCTTATATAAAAAAATATTTGTGAGAGCATCCCCAATGAGATTGGTAAACCAAGATTACCAATATTGACAACTCAACAATAATATTAATATATTATTGTATCTTTGTTCAATTGTACCTTGAGCACCCTTCTTACCAAAGTTACTCCAACAATTAACACTCAAAATTACTAAACTATTCATATACAAGTATAATTTAAAATAGAGATGAAGGTACATGTCTTTATTAAGATACATGACGTTGTTTTCAATTTGTAAGGTTCCAAGTGGTACCAAATGTTGGTTATTTTAGTTGGCATCCCTAAACCTCCCATGGGTAGTCAAGAAGAGTGTAATGCTATCTAATGTCACATGGTACTTTGACACTATTTTTGTCACCTCTATTGGAGATGCTTTCAATAACAAGATGATTGCGTGAGTGTTTTTTTTGACAGAATGCAATTTTATTACTCAAATAAATCACTCAAGATACATGTCTTAACATTGGTTAGAACAAACCTCCAATCAAATATACTATCAGAAAAAATATGTGGCACATATGCAAGCTCATGAACCGACATATTCGCAGACCGCTTAATAAAATACAATTTCAAATTGTTAAATCCCCGAACTAAATCCATACACTCCTAATACTAAATCCCCACACTCCTCAATGACTAGATTGATGCGTGAGTGTGATTAATTATATAAAATTTTTATTTAATAGGTAACCCTATCGGCTCCCACAAGATTTTCTAAATATCTACGCGTATATAAATAACTAGCTTTATAGCCCGTGCGAGGCACGGGTATGATCAAACATCAACCATTATAAAATCTGTATACATACTTGAGAAATGATATATATATATATCTTGTTACGAGAAGTTATTTTATTAATTATCTTTGTTGTAAGGATGAACTTTTTCGGCATGTGTATTTTATAGCTAAAATGAGACACAAAATTTTAAAACTTATATGTTAATGAAATGTGTTCATGTTATATAATTGAAAAATATGGTATGGTGTGAGATACACTTTTTTCCAATTTTGTATCAGATAACTAATACATAATTTTTATAAAAGATGTACTTCAAAGTGTTTAAAATTTTGTTAAATTCCATAAGTGTTATTGTATAGCATTTAAATTATTATGTGACAAGATCATGTTAATCGATTGCGAAAAAATTGAGTTCATTTGTGTTAGTTACCTTAATTTCTTATATCTTCTGTGTATGTTTTTATGTGTATATGTGTGCATGCATGCATAGATGTATGTATGTATTCGAATGTTAAATGTGCGAAAATAAGTTATACGATAATTGATTTGACACAAGTACATGTGTATTGTGAATCTATAAATTATAGGCTATAATACACGTGTTATACGCAGGGGTGGATTCAAAAATTTTATTTTAGGGGGACACCGGACAAATTTTGAGAAAACCCCTTTATATTTTTGAATTTTGAGGGGGCACTTTCATATATTTTCAAAAAATTTAATGGTGAAAAAATGTAAAATTTGAATATATGGGGGACACGTGTCCCCCGGTGCTCCTTACATCCTCCCATGGTTATACGCATCTAATAAGAATACGATTTTTTTTCGTTCGAATTTAAGTTTCTTCTACTGTAAATGGAATAATTAAAATATGACATACAATATTAAATGTGATAATACTAGATATATAAAATCATAATAATATTAGAATTTTAGTCTATACTTATAAAATACATATGTAATTATAAGTATAAGTTCTTATTATACAATAATGGAGTAGTAATAAATATATATTTATTAGTAACTAATAAGCTAGATTTAATTAATATATGTTATTAAATTTGATATTTATTAGTACATATTTATGAGGGGTAATTAAGTAATTTTAATTGAATAAATTGTTTCAATAAACCCCGTAGTTGCTCTATTATATATATAATAGATTAATAACTTTTCTGGTAATAACTTAAACTCCGTAATGAGCTTATAAATTAGAATAGATGACATGTAACGTTATTTGAAAAAAAATAAAAACCCAATTCGGGTAACTATCATATCTCTTTCTAAAATAACTCCAAAAATTTAATCTCAAAAGTCGGTTTTGAAAAGACCCCTCAAATTCCCAGATTTATCAAAGTATAGCCGATATATTATAATAGGTTGGTTTGAGAACAACTTATCAGAAATACATATATTTTATAGCATATATAACATTTTCCAAACGAGGCCCCAAGTAATGTAGATTATATATTAGAGTTAAAAATTGGGAAAATAAATTCTAACATCCTGAATTATAAGCATTTTTTCTAGGTCCCTGAACTATAAATATAAACTGATAACTAATTGAACTTTTAAATTTTTCTAATCGCAGTTCTTCCGTTAGATTTAAGTGAATGTTCGTTATCTTTTGCTGATGTGGCAACTTAAAAAAATAAAATATACTAATTTTTCAGGTGTACAGCCTACCGGGAATTAAAAAACATTAAAACCCTCAAGACTAGCACATGTTTTTTACACACTTCTATCTATACGCATGAAAAACAAAATCTGAATTAGGGTTCTTGGTTAATATTGCGGTTTATTATTTTTCAGATAATTTGTGATGAATTCAAGTGGTAGCAAATGTCCAATTCACAAGGCTAATATGCACTTCATTTCTGTTGTCTAGACATTTGTTTTTATAACATTGCTTTCGAAGATGTATGGGTAACAATGTTATGTTTTGGTAATATTGCGGTTTATTATTTTTCAGATAATTTGTGATGAATTCAAGTGGTAGCAAGTGTCCAATTCACAAGGCTAATATGCACTTCATTTCTGTTGTCTAGACATTTGTTTTTATAACATTACTTTCGAAGATGTATGGGTAACAATATTATGTTTTGACAACGTTAAAAATGGTGCTTTTTCTATTTAATCTTTAATTGTCATTGTTAAACTCCGTTACTTTCATTTCATTTTATCAAGTTGATTATGTCTAAAACAAAGTCATTTCATTTCATTTTTAAACAAAGTTTGATTACAATAATTTCAAACCTCAAGTTGAATTATGTCTAAAACAAACCACAAAGCTTGATTACAACACCAAATAAAACCTAACTTAAACAATTTCAAAGCTTCAATTTCTGTTTCTTCAACTTCATCTTCATAGCATCCATTTCACTTATTTTGGCATCCAAAACAGGCACTTTCATCGATGAAAGTTCGAAATTTTTACCTTGCGAGTTTTTAGTCATAAAAATAATAAAGCCCAATATTAACCAAGAACCCTAATTTAGATTTTATTTTTCATACGTATAAATATGTGTATATATAGAAATGTGTAAAAAATATGTGCTAGTCTTGTGAGGGTTTTAATGTTTTTTAATTCCTAGTAGTTTGTACACCTGGAAAATAATTATATTTTGTTTTTTGTTTTAAGCTGCCACATCAGCAAAAGATAACAGACACCAACTTAAATCTAATGGAATGATTGCGATTAGAAAAATTCAAAAGTTCAATAACTTATCAATTTATATTTATAATTCAGAGACCTAAAAAAAGTGCCTATAGTTTAGGGACGTTAGAATTAGTTTTCCCTTAAAATTTTATTCGATAATTGTTATTAGGGATTAATAGTTATACAACTTAAACCAAATGAAACATATCCAGTAAATTCCGGGGTCTGGGGAGGGTAAGATGTACGTATCCTTCCCCTCATTCAATAAAAAGTTGTTTCTCAAAAAAACCCTCGGCTTATGTGTGTGCATGTGCAAAAAATATTAAAAAGGTAGCAATTGCAGATATACAAAAATTTGATAGTATAAAATAAATATAGCTTTAGACAAATCTTCACCCATAATTTTATTCACATGAGATTTACCGAATTCAAATACACTTTTCTCTTGAACACGAAATCAGAAAGCATAGTAAATTTGATAATTGCAATTATCGGTTGGCACATCTTCCTTGTATCTTTATCTCCAAAAATTATCATTATCCTTATATTCATATAACACCTCTTTAATTGGTCGTGTTCTCATATTTTGAACCGGTTCAAATTAGTTATACTTTAACTTGATATTTTAAATATTTTTTAAACTTAAATTAATTTTCTGCTGAAGTGTATGAAGACAAATTATTCGAACTTGGCGTTAAAAGAGTCAGCTCTGCATTCTTTGACTTCTCGTCAGCTGTTGTCTCTCTCACCCATCTGTCTCCCAAGCTTCTTATCTCCATTCTTTAGGTACCCATGTAATTTTTTCTTAAATTTTGTCTTAATTTATCAATATTTATTAGTCCAGATCTATATATATTTTTGTATGTAATTCTTGATTCATGATATGCTTACGTTTTTCAATGTTTTGATGATTGTTTAATGTTAATGAGTTAATTGGGTAGTTAAAGTTTTGATCTTTATTGATTTTGAGTGGTAAAGTTTTGATCTTTATTGATTTGTAAGTTTGTTTTCAAGTTGAATGAAAAAATGGAATTGTTTTGACTGGAGTTGAATTTTCAGGCTGAAATTTAGGTAATTTGGGGGGTGAGATTAGGAGATTTTTGTTAAGTTGGGATCAGATCTAAGTGAGGTAAAAGATGGCGTTTTCGGGTACTCAGCAAAAATGCAAGGCTTGTTCAAAAACTGTGTATCCAATGGAGTTGGTGTCTGCTGATGGTATCGATTTTCATAAGTCTTGCTTTAAGTGTACTCATTGCAAAGGTACTTTGAAGGTAAACAAACAACCCATTTAGTCTTGATTTTACTTTCTCGTTTTAATTGGTTAATTTGTAGTTGATTTTTACACAGTTCTTGATTTTTGGGTTGTGTCTTTTTTTAGTTCTGTATGAATTTTGCTAGAATTAACATAAGAATGTGGAATTCACATATCAGTCACAGAATGATAAAAGTTGATCTTACTGTAATAGATTACATGGACGGCGTAGATTAAATTTAAACACTGTTTATGTATAAAAACAGATTAAACCAATGTTAATACTTTTAACATAACTACATAAGTCAGCTATTGCACGTATTCCGGTTTCATGTGAAAACAGTGCCAAACTGCACTATGCAATCCCTAGTACATGGTTGTTCAGATGATTGAATCAGTAGCATATCCACCTTAACTGACCCGAAATCTTAATTTCAGCAGGCCTTTTTAATATACAAAAGTCTCATATTAGGTCAGATACATTGCGGATGCGGTGCTAGCTGTCCTAGTGTTATAATACAAGGATTAGTTATCATTATTGACTTGGTTCTTATGGCCTTGTGGCTTTAGCCAATTTTGCACTAGCATCGTAAGTAGTGCTGTTTTTTATGTTATCTTATTAGCCGAGTGAGCTTTTAGTTCTGGCCATTACCAAGTTCTATAAGAAAGACCGTCCAGAAAGATGGTGTTATGTAGTCGGACAACAATTTGGGGTCAATATGACGAGGATAATCCAAGGGGCCAAAGGAGGTCGTGGGTTCGAGTCACAGCGGAGACATTGTACAGTTGTTTGTGTCATTGTGTCTGTTTGAGTACTGGGGTAGTCTCCTCTTTCCCTGATTATCATTCATATAATAAGACTAAAGATAATTTGTGGAAGGGGAAAGATATTAGCTGGTTAGATAATAGTTGTACCATAAGTGTCCGATGACTTATTGTTGCTTTACTGTATTATTTTTGTGTAGAATATGCATATCATTGTTTATGGTCATCTCTTGGTGAGGCTCTCAGTTCAGTGTCAGGAGTTGATAGGAATTTCCACTTAAGAAAATCTTATATAGAAACATTGGGAAAAAAACCTTACATCTGCTGACATTTATATCATATTATCTACCATTACTAATAAATTCCATGTACAAATATACAGTACCTCCATTTTCTAACATATAATACCTTTATCTCGTAAAACAAATAAGGTGGTTTGATGACCAAAAAATATTACAAATAACATTTTAGTTTGATGTGTACCTTCATAATTAAGAGCAAGTAACTGGTGGCATGCTAATTAGATTATATTATCAAACTTAAGAACTTCTTTATCTGATATTATCATCATCAGAAAGTTGTGCCTGTGATGCTACCATCATTCTTTTGAACCATAAATCTTTCAAATGAGAATCAGCTTAGAACAGAAATTCTTTGTGTGGTGCTTTCCGCCGGGTGGGGGGGGGGGGGTGGGTGTATATATGTATGATCCCAAATTACCAGAGAAAATTCTCTTATTAGTCAAAAGAGTTTGGATTAAGACTGATGCCCTGAATTCCTGATCAATTTTTAAAAATGACTTCATTGGCTACTAGGTCCTGCATATTCTGAAATTTTGAAGCATACTCAGGTGGGACAATCTAGAAAAAATATTTTACATAGGGAGTATTGGAGTATACAAGATGTATTCATTTTACGGTAGAGTTTTAAGAAAGTTTGAGTACTCATGTAGCTTATGGGCTGTAAAGTCTATCTCCTTTTGACACACCTCGGAGGTCAATAATTATTTTGCATGTGTACTACCTTTGTGTGTGGGAGTGCCTGTTTTGGCAACTACTCAAGAGCTAATTTTATTATATGCTTAGTCATCTTATGAGCTAATTTTATTATTCTTATTACTCAACAGCTAAGCAACTACTCCTCAATGGAAGGTGTTTTGTACTGCAAGCCCCACTTTGAGCAGCTCTACAAGGAGTCGGGAAACTTCAACAAGAACTTTACATCACGTATGCCATTTTACTCTTATAGTTTTATATACTTGTAAACAAAGTCAGTATCTATATGTTTAATTTTTGATGAATATAATTTTGCCGCAGCTGCAAAGTCAGCTGAGCAGTTAACCCCAATGCTGGTAAATTCCGCTCACAGTTAGTTTATGGTTGAACTACTACATTGATCCCACATCACATATAATATTAATTTTCCTGGTATCCAGACAAAGTCGCCTAGCAAAGCTGCTGGTATGTTTTCGGGGACACAAGATAAATGTGCTACCTGTGGTAAAACAGCTTATCCCCTGGAGAAGGTATTCAACTTCTTTACAGAGCATAAGATATTACACTGTTGATAAGGCGAAAGTTTTTTTTTTTTTTTTACTTTTCAAAGATCGAGTGATATATGCATCTAAGTTTATAGTATTTTGCAACTATTGGTGCAAGATGCAAACTACTCTTTCGTAGTCCTTATAGGAGTTCTTCTGACAAACTTCGCTACAACTCTTACCTGATATTTCATTGTTTAAAACTATGGAATGTAGTTACTCAAGTGTTTATAGGAAATTACATCTACACCTGACACCTGTTAATATTTTCTCTTTATCTTCATGGTTAGACTTATGCCTATGTACTTTATTTCAATTTTGGAGAATGTATGTATTATTCCCTGTTCATTGTAACATTAAAGCAGCTTGTGTGCTTGTGTTATTAATGAAGCCTGTACTCTTGTTCTTGGTTAAGTTTAAAATTAAAATTAGTAAAGTATGTAGGAAACATGATCTTTTTAAACAGTTTTCCCTGCCTATAGAAGTTATGGTTTTTGCAAGCATTTGTTCCTCATTTCTAGTACATAATTTGATCTTACATATACATAAGATTTCAATGCAAGTAACAAAAAAACTTCATACAAATCTATGAAGTTTGTGTGCCAGATCTATGAAATGGACTGAAGGGGTGATTGGATTCAGCACATGAACAAAACTATCGGTGTCAGGTTATAGGCTTAATCAAAATAGATCGTGGAAATTTGAACAAACTAATTGTAGTGTGGTTTTGATCTATAAGAGTCTTGTTGTCGTAGGGTATTGGTTGCAGCAATCACAATGAATCACATCTCCCTTCTATGTGAGATTTTATTGCATTGAAGTGATATTTACATTCTGAATAATGAACTAAGATTTGAAGAGTAATGTTAAGCAAGTGGACAACAAAAAAAAGTTCTCGTATTTGTACATCTTACTCAGCTATTTAACAATTTGGTGTTTATTAGCACGTGCATTTTATAACAGATGAAAAAAATAATTAGAGTATAAATCTAAAAATTTGCCAGGTGACAGTGGAGAATCAATCCTATCACAAGACGTGCTTCAAGTGTTGTCATGGTGGATGCTACATAACTCCATCAAATTATGCAGCTCTAGAAGGCAATTTGTACTGCAAACATCATTTTTCCCAGCTTTTCAAGGAGAAAGGCAGCTACACCCATCTTCTTAAGTCTGCATCAGTCAGGAGACCAGCAGCTCCTGTTCCTGAATCTTAAATCATCTTTTCATTTATTTCTTCCAATTCTATTTGACGAGGATCTCAGATTATCTCTGTGTGTGTTCTCTTTTTATTTTTTCTTTTAAACTTATGAGTTGGTTAAACTTTGTTATGCTTTCCATGTATATTTGATGGGCATCTTGCCATTGCCATTGCCATTGTTGCTTGATTAGAGTACATGGGACAAATACAAGCCCAAATGTGTAAAATGAAAATATACGATCTTTGTTGTATCTTTAGATATTTCCTTGAGAGTTGGCAAATTTTCTTTTCACCCCGTCTTTTCTGTATGTAATTCAAGACGTCAAAACTCGCCTTAGTAGTACCTTATGGTTCTCAATATTAATTTGTATCAGGCCTGATTAGCTCTGTACCCGTGGGATGTAAGGAATGATTATTATTTTTTTAATATTTGTTTTGAATATTCTTTATCTTTTAACTAAATTTTAATATAATAATTTTCATTCCCCAAAATAAATTTTATCTTTATTGAAAATAATATATTTTTCAAAAAATTATACTTTTTGTACTTATAATATTTAGTTATTATTATATTTTATATTTGATTTTAATAGACTAAATATAACATATGTATTATAATTTTTTTAATTTTTTCACATTATAAATTTATAAGCAGAATATTTTAATCATACCACATAATATATTTACGTAATTATTTTTTATATATATATTTTCTTTTCAGGAGTTTGATCAAAGATTGAAAAGTTGTTTAAAATTTAATCTTGTCGTGTTTGTAACAATATTTTATAATTTTTTCTATTCTATTAATGATTTTAACAAAAGTACTTTACATTTATTTGTCGTAGTGTTCTTTTTTACTAATCAATTGTCATAATACTTTTAAATATATTTTATTATAATTGTATTTCAATTCTGAATTGTAACAGTTTTTATTATTATTATTATTATTATTATTATTATTGTTATTATTATTATTATTATTATTATTATTATATTTCTTCCTAATTTTTATGTTTAATATGATTCATGTACTCTAAATTTTTTAAAAGACAATCCGTAATTTTCTTATTTTACAAAACTAAACAAAAAAATTTATAATATTTTATACCTAAATTCAATCTAAATTTGTTCCTCATTTTATAAGATGAAAATTAAAATTATCCATGAAAAAAGTATTTTAAATCAAACTTACCCATTCCAATTTTTTTACGAAAATGATCGTACTTTAACCCGATTAACAAATAATTTGTTATTTGTTACTTATATTTATTTTTATTAAGATAATGGTTGCTTATATTATATATATAACACTTTAACGTTATTTTATATTATTTAAGAATATATAATGATACTTCAATTTCTTTATTAATTACCCATTACGTTTGTTACACAGATTATTAGATATTATAGTAGAATAATATAATAAATAAAATAAATATAAAGTTTTATTATTATTATTATTATTATATTTCTTCCTAATTTTTATGTTTTATATGATTCATGTACTCTAAATTTTTTAAAAGACAATCCGTAATTTTCTTATTTTATAAAACGAAACAAAAATAATATATAATATTTCATACCTAGATTCAATCTAAATGTGTTACTCATTTTTTAAGATGAAAATTAAAATTATCTATGAATAAAAATATTTTAAATCAAACTTAGCCGTTCCAATTATTTTAAGAAAATGATACCACTTTAACCTGATTAACAAATAATTTGTTGATTTTTACTTATATTTATTTTTATTAAGATAATTGTTGCTTATATTATATTTATAACATTTTAACATTATCTTATATTATTTAAGAATATATAATGATAGTTCACTTTCTTTATTAATTAACTTTTACTTATCTACCAAACCCTACCACCAAAACCCCATTACTCCAATTATATTATAAATAGGATATAATATAAATAGAGAGAAAAATTCTACGGAGACCACATTTTTATCCGACACGTGGGAGACCTTCAAAACACTATGAAATATATTTTTTTGTGAAGTGATATTCAACGAATATCACTAATTCATTAAAATTGTTGAAGAATTTTTAAGTTTAATAAATATAATGGGTATGTTCTGTAATTTGAACAAAAGTTCTGCAAACTAAACATATTATGCATGATATTGAAGATTTTCAATAAAATAATGATTTTTGTAGAATATAATTCGCAAAATATTACGTTTTACAATATTTTTATGCAAGATTTTAGTAGCAGTTATATAACATAAAATTTAAATAGATTAGATACAGTTTTATAATTTTTGTTGATTTCTGTCTCCGATCTTCCCTGCAAATTGGTTGTAGATAGTCCTATCTTCTTTTTCTCTACCATATACAACCAATTTAGCAAAAAAAATGAAGGAATGACCACATAGATAAACTTGCTATTCAATTTCTCGTAACTTGCTGAATATATAAACCCTAAATTAGATTAGTTACCGCGCATCTGCCGGATCATATTATAATTATAATTGTTAAATGTGTTATAAATTTAGTAAAAATTAGATAAATTAACAATTATAATGTGTTTAATCTTAAGTAAGGGTAGCACTTAATATATATATATATATTTATTAAATTTATTTTAGTATCACTTAATAGGTAAAGGTTATTTAATTGTAAGTGACGAGGGTTACTTGGTATAAGATATCAAGTAGAATTTAGACTTGTTAGATATTTTTTAAAAAATATTGAAAAAATGGTTTCAAATTTGAAAAAGAAGGAAAAAAGAGAATTAGTGGAAAAATATTGAAAGAAGGTTTCAAAATTGAAAATGAAGGAAAACAGAGAATGAGTGGAATGAGAGAGAAGTGTTATGAATGTTGACATATTAGTTATTACTGGCGTAAATCCTGTGCAATGCACGGGTTTCCATTAATATTTTAAATTTTTATTTATCCAGTTATATTATATTTTTAAAATATTTATATAAATATATAATGATTATAAATTTATAATAAAAATAATAAAATAATATGTGACCGTAATTTAGTAGAATAAATAAACTATTTCTAGTAGTTTAACAATTTAGTAGTTTAATAGATATATAACACTATTATTTATATCTTTTAATAATATGATAAGTTGTATTCGTAGTTTAGTATAATAAGTATACTATATTTAGGAGTAGTTTAATAAATTAGTAGTTTATTAGATATATAACACTATTTATCTATTTTTGTAATAATCAAAATTAGGGAATTATCGTTGAATCAAACCGTTGGACCAAATTATCTCTATTCCGGCTATTATAGTATAGTATAGATATAGATATTTAGATTAATTGTGAAAATAATAAGTGTACAAGATAGTGACACTTGACATAACTTGTACTATCTTTTAGTAGAGTGTAAGATGCTATTTTTTGGTTTAATATTTGATTCGCTGAATATCAAGGGTATATTGTGTATGCATATGCCTTCACTTGTGGGGCAATTTCAATAATTTGGAGATGATCACCAATTCAAATTACTTGTGATATCCTTCCAAAACATATATACTCTCCTGCATCGTTGCATTTTTAAGATAGCCGAACTAGCATTTACGTTAGGCATAGAGGAAATCAAAGCTGATGAAATAATTATTTTTATAGTAAATTATTTGAGCCAATAGATGAAACATTTAATATTTTTTATGGATATTGTTATGTGTGGAATTTTGGACATGACAAGAAGTAATCACGACATTAACAGGACGGGATGTTAAGACGGGAAGAGTAAGAGATCGTCTTAGACAACATTAGTAGAAGAAGCCGACGCCTGGGAGTAGGACTCAATCCAACAGCTTCCGAATAAGTAGGAGAAAGAATAGGTAAGCTTATCTCCATGTTTAACTGCAACGATTTGAATGAGAGAAAATAGGGGGAGGTTGGAGAAAAAGGAGGAAAGCAAAAAAGATAAGAGGAGTATGATCAACACAAACACACATCAGCTCACACTCGAGAAAGAGCAGAAGAACATCTCGATTCATTATCAACATATCATCGAGTATCTAGTCTATATTTCTCAGAAAAATTGTATTCATAGTGGCATAATTCAACCTCTTGTAACACATTTTCAAAAGATTAGTGGATCATATTTCGGTTGGGCATAAAATCCCACCTGCGGTTTTTCTCGTTCTCGGGTTTTCCGCGCGTCACCAATCTCGAGTGTCTTAGTAGTTTTCTTTACTTTCATTTATTCAAGTTACTTAATATTAACGTTAATTGATTTTTAGCATTTAACCACCAATTTTTCGGTAAAAACAATTTGCGCCGTCTGTGGGAAACTTGCTAAGGATCTGATTAACGCATTACGATGGAAAACGACGGAGAACAAGTCACGAACCAGGAAGGTGAAGCTGAGAATGACAAAGAGATGGCTGCGACATTGAAACAGTTACAAGATGAAATGGAGAAGATGCGTTCGGAAAACGAAGCATTGAAGAAGGAACTCACTACGGCTAAATCGAGAACCAAAACTACGAAAAAGAAAACCATCCCAAGCGTTATCTATAACGACTCGTGTATTTTTTGAATTATTTAAATATGTAATTGTGGAGGTATTAATTAAATAAAATATGTGTCTTGGTTTTGGCAGCAGTGTGTGAATATATACTATTTGTCTGTGATTGATTGGTGTAAAGGATTGGAATGTGTAGTTAAAAATTGAGTATATTGTTTTGTTTTTAAAGGTGATTTTATTATAGTTTTAAATCCGTAAATATTTGGATTGTCTCTAAAATTAGTTTTATGATTTTATAATTTCAATAGTTATTTTTGGGATTTTATAAAATTTAGAAATCAATATTTCATCAATTATTTAACCCTGTGTGATTTTCTGATTATATTTACTTGTAAAATCTGTATTTAATTCCAGAATTCTTCAAAAATTATGAAACTCATATTTATTTAAGTTTGGAATAATCTAAGAATTTTAGAATTATTTTGGGAATTTTCAGGATTATTTTACCCGCGCGTTGATGCGTTTAACTGATAAAAGCGGGTACAAAGCGCATTTTAGAAATTGTTTAAAAACTACAAAATCTATATTTTTATTAACTCCAGGATATTTGTAATATTTTACAACTAAATTTTGAGGTTTCGGGTTAATTTTTATTTATAAGTTGGTTCGTTAGTTTTGTAAAATACGAACAAAATCTAAGACTACAGTAGAAACCAGGATACGTGTCTAATTTTTAGAAACCAGGAAGACACATGGGAAGCTGCATTTGGCTAATTAATCAACAAAAAACCCCTGTGCTCGAGGGGGGTTTCTCGCGAATGTTCGGTGAATTTTTCTCAAGCCTTTCCTGGAAATCTTTTCTCTCTTTCGATCAACCCTTGTTCTATATCTCTGATTTTGTTTCTCTTCCTCTCTTTTGTGTTCTTTCCCCGGCCCTGTTTTCCGGTACCGTTGCCGCCGCTCCGTCCGGTAAGGTGGGTGGTTCCGGTTAATTTTCTAGGTTATGCATATATATATAAGCAGATGTATATACGTGTGTATAGCTGTGTTGCCTTGTTGTGTTACGGTTCTTGTTACTTTCCGGCCGCCGCCGTGTTCATCTCCGGCGAGGTGGCCGGCATGCGTGTGATATACGCGCGGTTACCCTGTTGCTTCGGTTTCATCACTGTCTGTTCGGTAAACATATACACACAACCATACGTGTGTGTAAGTTGATTGAGTATGGCTGTGAATTGATTCTTTGAATTGTTCTGAGAATTTGAAGTATTGGTTCGAATTATTCAGTTAATTGTGGATAAAATTTCGATGAACTGTTCTTGATTTTCTTTGATTATTATTATTATTCTGAGATTTTAATCGGCGAAATTCGCGTCGGAAACCCGAAGTATCGAGTACCCGCGAATTTTACCGCCGTTGGTGATGAGCCTCGGCGAGCCGACGGTGGACAGTGATGATTTTGATCTGAGTCCTATTTTTATAAAACAAATAAATTTAAGTTGTAAATTTATTTTCAGAATGAAGATATTTAATTAAAACATAGCGTTTGTATCGAGGATTGAGATGCATAACTGGATTGCTTATTTTGGTTGTGATTCGGTAGGATTGTGATTCTGGATTATTGTGGATTGTTGTGTATTGACGTCGATGATGTGTTGACGGGTAGTCCGATAAACAAAGGGAATGCCGTCCGATTTCCAGAAAATCGAACTCCGTAAATTCAGGAACGTATCCGATGAATATCGGGACGTCGAGAAACTATATATGTATATGTGTATGTTTTATATACGAAACTTGGTTGTACAATGTAATGAAATATTTTTCCAAATCGATAACCCTGATTTCGTAAAATAAAGAGTATATATATTTTCCGAAAACGAACACCGAACCGATCTTCGAGATTGTGAACCCTATTTGTTACGTGTGTTGTTATAATATTCATAATTACGAGTCGAGTTTGAATATCGTTGGGTAAGAATTAGTATCGAGGATATGTCGAGCATACCTAGACATCTAACATAGGGTATTTCAACCCTGTAGGTTATAATCAGAAACCTGGAAGTGGATGATGGACTAGAGATGACCTAGTAGTCAGTCGACGAGCTCAGTAGAGTTTCAACAGAAAAACCTGAGTGTCGAAGTCGAATCTAATATGGACTAGTGATGGGACGATAAAGCCTGAGCGGCAGAGTCGGCTCAGATTCGGTCAGTAATGGTTATAAAGCCCTGTAAGGGAAGTATTTCTGAACTTTTCTTCAAGATATATTACCAATGTTTTCGAACTGTTTCATAACATGTCGCTATTATTCAAAATAACTCCTGTTTTATATTGCAAACGCTTTAAACTATTAAGCCTTAAGCCCTGATTTTCTTAACCTTGAGCCGTAAGCCTTATTCTTTGTAAACCATCCTATGTTGATCCTCAGATACCAAATCACACAAATATGATACTACTCCCCAAATGTATAACTACCAAACACCAAACACTGGAAGAAAATTGTTTGAAAACACAGAAACTTTTATACTCCAGCCATTCTTTATAACATCAAAGAACTATACCTCGAAAAATCACTACTTGTCTAATACCTGATTCTTTTACAGATTGAAAGCCGTTTCTTTTACATACCCTGATATACCCTTGTGATATCCATGAGTTTCCTTACATTTTATTCAAATGTTTAATCATCATTGATTATGATCCTGTGTTATCGAATTATATTGTTTATCATATTGAACTGCTTTAGGATTGGATAGTTTTTATATATGTGGACCAGATTCATGGTCAGACCATACCAATGGTCAAGTTAGGCCAATGTGTGCCTTGGATCCAGTAATTATAGTGATGTGTGCTTTGCTCGGGGTTAGTGCGTGACTGATCAGCAGCCTAACCTTGGTTTTAAAACTTAAAATGAATATCCAATTCTAATGATTAGTTGAGAAGAAACTTGATTCATCTGAATCATTTCACTTAATCATTGTTTAACCTCAGATATCGTTATTATGACTTGCTGAACTAGTTAGCTCACTCTTGCGAATCTTTTTATGTATTCTACAGTTAAAAGGGATACGGTTGATAGCGAGGTTTTCCAGTTCAATGTACGAGCTAGGATTCCAGATTGAGTTGGATCGAGCTAGCAGAAGCTTGTGGCGGTAGTGAGATAGTAAGATTGTAAGAATAATTTTATTATCAGTTGTAAGTTAAATTAGTTGGGATTTGGTACGTTGTAATAAAAATTAAGGTTGTGGCTTGTTTTCATACTTAAACCTGTTGCGATCCATGGTTACATAGAGCTGGGTCATTGCAATTAATATTTCATATATAGGTTGATATATTGTATTTGTGTTGTGGACCCAAACTTCTGACCCGGGTTTGGAGGGTGCCACATAATCAGACGTTTGGACATGGATGAAGCAGAAGATCACAACCAATACGGAGGGACAACGATTGGAACAGACGATGTTATTGACATAGAAGACATGGAGGATGTACCAAATAACGAAGATGACATGGAAAGGAGGCGTGACGAACAACGATATGATGATCTGATGATCGACATGGAGAGACTGACAAGAGAAGATCGCGTCACAAGAGTACAAGATCCAAGAATCAAGTCGTAGAAGAATTTAGAAAAGAACTACAAGAAATGAGGAATTTGATTGAAAGGATACCTGGCATCCCAAAACCGTTAGAAAAGGCAACCCCAACAAGCTACGCTGACTCCCCTTTTCATGATAACATCGTCTTGGTAGAAATACCAAAACGTTTCACGGTACTATAAATGAGACCGTATGATGGAACTAGTGATCCCCTGGAGCACATTGCACAATACAAACAACGAATGTTCACAGTACCAATCACACGTAATTTAAAAGAAGCTTGCATGTGCAAAGGTTTTGGTTCGACTCTATCCGGCCCAGCCTTGCAATAGTTTGTGAATCTTCCACAAGGAAGCATCAAAATGTTCGTTGATTTAGTAGACGCATTCAATTTGCAATTCGCAGTAGGGAGTACAAGTGATTTGTACAAGATCATCCAACGAAGTAGGGAGTCTTTGCGTGATTATCTAACGAGATTCAATAGAGAGAAGGTGACCATCACCAACTGTGACATCCCAACAACTATTGAAGCATTCAGAAGGGGATTAGAATGGGAATCCCCACTTTATGAAGATTTAACAAAGTATCCATATCGAACAATGGATGATGTACAAGCCAAAGTTATGACACAAGTAAGATTGGAAGAAGACAGAATGGAGGAGGACGAGAAATTTTACAAGCCATCAAGAAAAATCACAACTCCAAGATCTAGAGATTACAAGCCCTACACTAGACCAAACAGAGATGAAGTTTATGTCAGCACGACGAGAGAATCTAATGAATGGAAAAGAGAGGAACACAGTGACTGGAGAAAAGACCCCAACCTACCACCAACATATGACAGCTATGGCTTCACGATAACGCCTTCAGCCATGATGAAGGAGTTTACCAAGTTGGGAGGTGTAGTAAAGTGGCTAGTGAAGAGCAATAAACCTAAAGCGAACCCGGATTCTAAACTATGGTGCGACTCTCATGGAGATTACGGACACAAGGCTTATGACTGTGTGGCCTTGCGAAAAGAACTACAATTTCTGACCAGGAAAGGATATCTCACGAAATTCATGGTGTCAAAGAAGACATCTTACGTTGGGAATGACGTGTCTCCGAAAAGAAACAACGTGATACCATTAAGACAGCCACCACCTCCACCACATTACAAGGCGATCAATTTCATTTCAGGAGGGTCAGAGATATGTGGATCAACGTATTCACAGGCTAAGAGAGCATCCAGAAAACAGACATACGAGTCGCACAAGTGGGGGTTGGCAATGACAATCTGCCATCCTTAATGTTTGATGAATCAGACAAAAAGAACATACGAGAACCACAAGAAGATGGACTAGTCATCTCACTACCCGTGGGAAATTGCTTAATTAAAAGAATATTGGTGGATAATGGGAGTGCTGCCAACATCAAGATGCTTAGCACGTTGACACAAATGGGATTGGCAGAAAGTGACATGATCAAGAAGTCGACAACATTAGTGGGGTTTAGTGGTGAGACAAAGCACACATTGGGGGAGCTCACGTTGCCAACATATGCCCAAGGGGTCAATCTCCTAGAAAAATTCTGCATAATTGATGTGGATTCGAGTTACAATATAATCATGGGAAGATCATGGATACACAACTTGAAGGCGGTACCATCAACATATCATCAAGTATTAAAATTCCCAACACCATGGGGAGCTCAGGAAATAAGAGGGGATCAAAATATGGCTCGGGACTGTTACATGACATGTCTGAAACCAACTATCCAACATCATGAAAATGAAACGCCTGTAGCTACAATAACAGGACCGGAACGATTAGCTGAAGTAGATTTGAAGACAGGAGACAAGAAGGTATTAATAGGTGAAGATCTCTCTCCAACGATTGAAGCCAATTTGGTAAATTTCTTAACCACAAGGCTGGACGCTTTTGCACGGGAACATTATGATATAACATGAATCGATCCAAATATTTTTACACACAAGCCAAACGTGGATCCTAGCTACACACCTGTCCAACAAAAGCGAAGGAAGTTTGTAGATGAGATAAACAAGATAATAAATGACGAGGTGGAAAGGCTCATCAAGGCTGGCATGATTAAAGAAGTTGATTACCCTGAATGGTTAGCAAATGTCGTCATCATACAGAAGAAGAATGAGAAATGGAGAGTTTGTGTTGATTACACATATTTGAACAAGGCTTGTCCTAAAGATCCCTATCCACTGCCTCACATTGACACCATGGTGGATTCGACGGCTGGTCACGAGCTACTCACATTCCTGGACGCGTCAAGTGGCTTCAATCAAATCCAAATGGAGCCATCTGATTGTGAAAAGACCGCTTTTATAACGGACAGGGGGATATACAGTTATTTGGCCATGTCATTCGGATTAAGAAATGCTGGGGCTACATTTTAGAGACTTGTCAACAAAATGTTTAAAGATCAAATAGGACAGACGATGGAGGTGTATATTGACGATATGGTCGTCAAGTCTCTTAACGCATAAAATCATGTACGTGATCTTCAGGAAGTATTCGACATATTAAGGTCATACAACATGAAGCTGAACCCATCGAAATGTAACTTTGCTGTGTCGTCAGGAAAGTTCCTTGGACATATAGTGACAAGAAGAGGAATTGAAGCAAGTCCAGAGCAAATTAAGGCGATCTTCAAATTGAAAAGTCCATCAAACGTCAAAGACGTGCAGAAATTAACAGGGCGAGTTGCAACCTTGAACAGGTTCATTTAACGTTCGCCAGACAGATGCAAGCTTTTTTATTACGTGTTGAGAAAAAAAAAGATTATTGTGGTCTGAAAAATATGAGACTGCTTTAAATGACTTGAAGAGGTATCTAACTAAACCACCACTTCTGTCCAAACCCATTTAAGGAGAGGACTTATACGTGTATTTGTCTGTGACTGATCACGCAGTAAGTGGCGTCCTTATTAAAGAAAATGAAGGTGTCCATTCTCCTGTGTAATACGTTAGCAAGAGCTTAGCAGATGCAGAAACAAGGTACATATCTCTCGAAAATTAGTACTTGCATTAGCCATGACTTCCTTTAAGTTGAGACATTATTTTGAGTCACATAAGATACATGTCATAATGAACTTCCCTTTGAGGAACGTATTAAGTAAACCTGACTTGACGGGTAGAATGGTGAAATGGGCAATACGACTAAGTACTTACGACATCACGTATGACACGAGAACTGCAATAAAATCACAAGCTTTAGCTGATTTGTGGCTGATTTTAGTCCAAGCCAAATGACAGATGCTAAGCAGGAGTTTCAGCAAGTTCTTTCAAGAGTAGACATGAAGTCTTGGACACTATATACAGATGGGGCATCTAATGTCAATGGAACGAGATTGGGGCTTGTCCTCAAATCGCCACAGGGGGATATGATAGCCCAATCAATATGCTGTGACTTCAAATCCACGAACAATGAAGCTGAATGTGAGGCATTAATCATGGGACTCACAATTGCTAAAGACATGAAGATCAAAAACATTGATGTCAACTGTGATTCATTACTTGTTGTCAATCATGTCAAGGGCTCTTATGAAGCTAAAGATCCTAAAATGATTACCTACCTCGACATCACAAAAGGATTAACCAACCATTTCGACAACTTCAGCATACAACAGGTCCCAAGGGAGAATAATGTGCAAGCTGATGCATTGGCTGGATTGGGAGCTGTGTTCAAAAACTTAGACCTAAACAACATCCCAGTAGTCCACATCATGAAGCCTTCTATGGAAAGACTAATTCTTGGGACATAAATAATGACCCTTGATCAACGTGATGACGACACCAGTGAAGATGTAGACAACTGGATAAAGATATTCAAGGATTACTTACAATTTGGAATAGTGCCAGTCAACAACAATGAAGCAAAGATTCTCAGGATGAAGGCATCAAGGTTCACGATTATAGATGGGGAATTATTCAAAAAATCTTCCACAGGGCTGCTACAGAGATGTTTGAAAAGGCATGAAGCAGAAATGGTGCTAAGGGATGTACACGAAGGCGAATACGGGAATCATACTAATGGAAGAAATCTGTCTTTAAAAATTCTATGCTTGGGATACTATTGGAAGACACTAAGACAAGACGCCCTAGACTATGCAAAAAAGTGTGACGCCTATCAACGACATGCACCTGTCATATATCAACCATCTGAGCAGCTTCACACGTCCATTCCATCTTGGCCTTTTATGAAATAGGGAATGGACATTGTGGGAAAAATGCCACCAGCACCAGGACATAAGGTGTTTATATTGGCCATGACTGATTATTTCTCAAAATGGATTGAGGCGGAGGCATTTAAGCAAGTGACGTCAAAGGAAGTAATTTCATTCATTAAAAGAAACATTTTTTGTAAGTTTGGTGTACCTTCCGAAATCGTTTGTGACAATGGATCGCAACTCATAAGCGATAAAACTGAAGCGTTTTGTAAACGTTGGAACATCAACTTGGTTAAATCAACATCAAGATATCCTCAAGCTAATGTACAAGCCGAGTCAAGCAACAAGATCATAATCAACAACTTAAAGAGACGATTGATGACATGTAAAGGAAAGTGGGCTGAAGAATTGCCTTTGGTATTGCGGTCAGACAGAACAACTCCAAAGACATCTACAGGGCAGACACCATACAGTCTAGTCTATGGCACCGACGCTGTGTTACCAACAGAAGTCATGATACCGACAGCAAGATATGGACTCCAGACAAATGATGTGAATAACGCAGAGTTATCACACGACAAGGACACAGTGGATGAGCTGAGGGTGTTGGATATATTTGAGATGTCATGTCTAATATGTTTCATGTTTAGTTTTCAGATCTTAACAAACAGGAAATATTAGTTCTTACTGGAATCCGGACTTACTGGAAGTCAGGACTTAAGGATATCATGACTTAGATTATCAGAAGATAATATCAGAAGATGGATATCAGAATTAAGTACTGGGGGACTAACAGTTAAGGAAGGAACCTGATGTACAGGAAAGAAGATCAAGACTAATACAGAAGAAGATATGTATGGAAAGAGTTAGAGGACTAGAAGAATTATATAAGATATCTGATTGATATATTTTAGGAGACAGAATTATATTCCATATCAATTAGAAGTTATCTTGTAACTGTGTGTCTATATAAACACAGACATAGATTTACACTATATGTGTTACGATCATCGAGAAGATCATACATTGTAACCTAGCAGCTCTCGTGATATATGTTCATCACTGAGAGAGGACAGTTCCATTGTAACAGAGTTTATTATATTGAATACATCTTTTTTCTGTTGCTTGTGTTCTAAATCGATTTGATTGTATTTTACACTGTATTCAACCCCCTTCTACAGTGTTGTGTGACCTAACAAGTGGTATCAGAGCCTGTCTGTTAACACACATACATTAAAGATCCAAAACAATCATGTCTGAAGAAGCAGAAAATCCGACCAAGCCCGCCAAAACTGAAGAAACTCCAAAGACTCAAATCCACAGTCGATATAAGACTATCAGGGTTCCCATGCTGAGACCTTCTGAGTATCCCATATGAAAAGTGAAGATGGCTATGTTTCTGGAAGCTACAGATCCAGAATACCTTGACAGAATTTATGAAGGACCGCATAAGCCAACCAAGCTCTCTGTTATAGTTGCAGATCAGCCAGCAAAGACCATACCAAAGGAGAAAAGTGAATATACAGCTGAAGATATCTCATCTATTGCCAAGGATGCAAAGGTAAGGCATTTGTTGTATAGTGCCATTGATAATGTCATGTCAAACCGGGTAATTCAATGCAAGACTACAAAGGAGATATGGGATGCTTTGGAAATAAGGTGTCAGGGAACTGATGCAATCAAGAAAAACATGAGGACTATACTTACTCAAGAGTATGAGCACTTTGACTCAAAAAGTGATGAGTCATTAATTGACTTATATGACAGGTTTATCAAACTCTAGAATTATCTGTCACTGGTGGACAAGGAATATGATATTGAAGATTCAAATCTAAAATTCCTTTTAGCTCTTCCTGAAAGTTGGGATTTGAAAGCTACTATTATAAGAGACAACTATGCTCTTGATGAAACTACTCTTGATAAAATTTATGATATGCTCAAGACTCATGAACTTGAGATGGATCAAAGAAGAAATAGACATGGGAGAAAGTCAAGGACAGTTGCTCTTAAGGCTGAGGAGGAATCCCTCAAAGTGGTTATCTCAAAGAAAGGCAAAGGAAAGGCTTTCATCATAAAATCTGATTCAGAATCATCAAGTTCTGATGATGATGATTCGAGAACTGAAAGTCTACCTGAAGTAGATGTTAATGAGGAGATGATGAAGCTGTGTGCTCTTATGGTGAAGGGTATCACAAAGATAGCCTACAGGAAATTTAGAAAGGGAAAGAAGTTTTTCAGAAAAGGTAGAAGTTCTGATAAGAAAGGATTCAGAAAATCTAAAGGCAAAGGAGGAAAGTCTGACAGAGGAGATTACTCAAATGTCAAATGCTTCAATTGTGGTAAGAAAAGCCACATATCTCCTGACTGCAAGAAAGGAAAGAGTGACAAAGGCAAGGCTCTTGTCACAAAGAAGAAAAGCTGGACAGACACTTCAGATTTTGAAGATGAGGAGAACTATGCCTTGATGGCAAATGCTGATAGCAGTTCTGATGCTGCTGAGTTAAAGGTACCTCAAACAACTTATGCCTTTCATACTGATGATATTACTGAGTCGAGATTATATCTTAAAACCATGTTTATTAGTTACAGAGATCAAACTTTAACATGTGAAAGAATAACTTCTGAAAATCTTGCTTTTAAAAAGAGGAATGATTAGTTAGAAAAAGAGTTAGTCATGTTCCATCAAACTCAGAAAGAAAGAGATGATGCCTTTTCTGTTAGAGATATATTGCTAAAAATGAATAAATCTCTAAAAACTGAGTTAGAAAAGGAGAGAGAGATTATCAGGACTTGGACTAACTCTGGTAGAGCAACTGAGGATATACTAAGTAGTGGAAACTGGAAAGAGGGCTTAGGTTATGGAGATAATAAAAGTGAAAAAGGAACTGAACAAGTTAAGCCAATTATTGTTAAACAGACTACTAAGCCAAAGGTAAATCCTGTTAAATTTATAGCTAAAACTGTAAAGTCTGATTCTGAAAAGATGAAAGATATTGAGACAGAAGTGATAGCAGAGTCAACTTTTGACAAATTAGAACAGGATAAACCAACTAAAGTTAACATAGGCTTAATGACAAAGAAACAACTTAAACATAAGCTGAAAGAAATTACCAGTGTGAACAAGGTAAAGGAAGCTAGGAAAAATAGGAATGGAAAGGAAGGTGTGAATTAAAGCAACAATTATATGCCTGTTCCTAATGCTCCTAGAAAGAAATGCTATAACTGTGGAAACTCTAACCATCTTGTTTCTTTTTGCAGGAAGAATAAGAATATAAACTCTTTACCTCCTCAGTCAGGAGTTAAGAGTTAGTCTGTTAGGTTTAAACCACAAAATCCTTGTTTTCATTGTGGTAGTATATAACATTCCATTTATACTTGTAAGGAATATCATAGTTTGTACTATGATTATTATCAGATAAAACCTTCTTTGAAGAAAGTTGTTTTAATTCCTTCTAGTGTAAAGTATGATGCAAAGTCTGATACTGTAAAATCTGATAAGAAAAATGTTAGCATAAACACTGATGTTAAATCCGCTGCAAATGTTAACAAACTTAATAAGGCCAAAGGATCCAAGCAAGTCTGGGTCCTTAAAACTAACCATTAGTGGTCTTTGTGATTGCAGGGAAATAGGAAGAACATCCTAGTTATGGATAGTGGCTGTTGAGGACATATGACTGGAAATAAAGCCCTGCTATCAGACTTTGTGGAGAAAGCTGGCCCAGGAGTTTCTTATGGAGTTGGAAACATTGAAAAAACTCTGGGATATGGCAAGATCAATCTTGGGAATATCATCATTGAATCAGTAGCTCTAGTCTCAGGACTTAAACACAATCTGTTGAGTATAAGAAAAATCTGTGACAGAGGTTATCATGTGGATTTCTTTGAAGAACACTGTGAAGTTTTAAGTAATTTTACAGGCAAAGTGGTTCTGAAAGGTTACAAGAATGGTAACATTTATGAAGTCAGACTTTCAACAAGTACTGATGGTTCTGCTATCTATCTGTTGAGTAGAGCATCTATTGAAGAAAGTTGGAATTGGCACAAGAAACTCTCTCATTTAAATTTCAAAAATATAAATAAGCTTGTAAAGAAAGATCTTGTGAGAGGACTGCCAAAAACAGTATTTGCTCCTGATGGCCTTTGTGATTCATGTTAGAAGGAAAAACAAAAAAAATCTTCTTTCAAGAGCAAATCTGAGTCATCAATTCTTGAGCCTTATCACCTACTGCATGTTGATCTATTTGGTCCAGTCAATATCATGTCTATTGCAAAGAAGAAATATGTTATGGTTATAGTGGATGAGTTCACAAGGTACACTTGGGTGTACTTCTTGCACAAGAAGAATGAAACTGCATTTACACTAACTGATCATGTCAGACAGCTGGATAAGTTGGTCAAAGATTCTGTTAAAATAATAAGAAGTGATAATGGCACTGAGTTCAAGAATTCAAGCATGGAAGAGTTCTGCAAAGAGCATGAAATCAAACAGGAATTTTCTGCACCTGGAACTCCACAGCAAAATGGAGTTGTAGAAAGAAAGAACATGACTCTGATTGAAGCTGCATGAACTATGCTTGATGAAGCAAAGTTGCCAACCTATTTTGGGCTGAAGCTGTGCAGACTGCTTGTTTTACTCAAAATGCTACACTCATACACAAGCATGGAAAAACACCATATGAGATGGTGAAGAAAAAGAAGCCAAATCTGAAATACTTTCATGTATTTGGTTGTAAGTGTTTTGTTCTTAAGTCTCATCCTGAACAGCTGTCAAAATTTGATCTAAAAGCTGATGAAGGAATCTTTGTTGGATATCCACTTTTCACAAAAGTCTTTAGAGTCTACAGTTTAATAACAAGGGTTGTCATAGAATCTATCAATGTCTCTTTTGATGATAAGAAGATTACTGGACTTGAAGATTTCGATGATCATGATTAGCTGAGATTTGAGAATGAAGATTTAAATTCTGATTCTGGAAATTCTGATGACTGAAATCCTGATCCTGTAAGTTCTACTGGATTAAGTTCTGATGTCATTGAAACTGTGGTAACAACTTCAAAGGAAAATGCACCTGTCCAGGGGGAGCAAGCTGAAGATCCTACCACATCTCAAGACTCTCGACAAGCATCAGAACCTGTCACTGACTCTTCAAGTTCTGATTCATCTAGTTCTGATGAGCCAAGTACTGATAATGCTGGAAGCTCTGATTCTTCAACTCCTGAAAAAACAAACTTTAATTATGAAGTCTCAGAGAGCATAATTACAGGGAGAGCATCAGAAAATGCTGATGGAGACAGCATGGATCATGGGGGAGGATCCAGTTATAGAGATCAATTTCCATCTTCAAGGAAATGGACTAAAGCACACACACCTGATTTAATCATTGGAGATCCTGAAGCAGGTGTCAGAACAAGAACTGCAACTTCAAATGAATGTCTCTATCATTCCTTTCTATCTCAGACTGAACCAAAGAAAGTGGAAGAAGCTCTTCAAGATGCTGATTGGGTGCAAGCAATGCAGGAAGAGTTAAATGAATTTGAAAAAAATAAAGTCTGGACCCTAGTGCCAAGACCAAAATGGGTATTCAGAAATAAAACTGACAGTGATGGAATAATTATAAGGAATAAAGCAAGACTGGTTGCTAAAGGCAACTCTCAATAAGAGGGTATTGATTATGATGAAACATTTGCACCAGTTGCTAGATTAGAAGCCATAAGGATCTTTTTGGCTTATGCTGCTCACAAGAAGTTTAAAGTCTTTCAAATGGATGTGAAAAGTGCTTTTCTAAATGGAGAATTGGAAGAAGAGGTATATGTGGAACAACCTCCAGGCTTTATAGATCCTAAATTTCCCAATCATGTCTGCAGGCTTGACAAAGCACTTTATGGCCTTAAGCAAGCTCCAAGAGCATGGTATGAGACTTTAGCTCAATTCCTTCTGGAAAGTGGATTTCACAGAGGCACAATTGACAAGACTTTATTCTACCTCAACCATGGAAATGACTTACTTTTGGTACAGATATATGTTGATGATATCATTTTTGGTTCTACAAATTCCAAATTTTGTGAGAAGTTTACAAAGCTAATGCAGTCAAGATATTAAATGAGTATGATGGGAGAACTCAGTTATTTTCTGGGCCTTCAAGTCAAGCAAAATGATGAAGGCACTTTTATCTGTCAATCCAAGTACACCAGAAATTTACTGAAGAAATTTGGAATGCAAGATTGTTCAACTGCATCCATGTTAGATATATTTGATAATGTCATGTCTAATATGATTTGTGTTTAGTTTTTAGATCTTACTTAACAGGAAAAATCAGTACTTAAATGGAAATCAGCACTTATACTGAAGTCATAACTTAAGTTGTCAGAACTTAAGTTATCAGGAGATATTTATCAGGAGATAATATCAGGACTTAAGGGGACTTTTAGATAAGGAAGGCGGCTGATTGAAAGGAAAGAAGATCAAGACAAACGCAAGAAGAGATATGCATGAAGAAGGAATTCTATGAAGAATAGAATACTTGGAAGAAAAGATAACTGATTGATATATTTTAGGAAGCAGAATTATATTCCATATCAATTAGAGATAATCTTGTAACTGTGTAGTATATAAACACAGACATAGGGTTTACACTATGTGTGTTATCATTATCGAGAATAATATTCATTGTAACCCTAGCAGCTCTCGTGATAATTTGTTCATCACTGAGAGAGGACAGTTCCATATTGTAACAGAGTTTATTATAATTGAATAAAGTCTGTTTTCTGTTACTTGAGTCCTTTAATTCAATTTGATTGTGCTAAACACTTTATTCAACCCCCTTCTACAGTGTGTGTGACCTAACAAGTGGTATCAGAGCCTTCTGTTAACCCATAAACAGTTTAAGATCCAAAATCAATAATGTCTGAAGCAGAAACTCCAACCAAGTCCACCAAAACTGAAGAACCTCCAAAGACTCAAATCCATAGTCGATATGAGACTATTAGAGTTCCCATACTGAAACCATCTGAATATTCCATATGGAAGGTGAGGATGTCTATGTTTCTGAAAGCTACTGATCCAGAATACCTTGACAGAATTAATGAAGGACCACACAAGCCAACCAAACTCTCTGTTGTAGTTGCAGGTCAACCAGCAAAGTCTGTGCCAAAGGAGAAGAGTGATTATACTGCTGAAGATATCTCATCAATTGCTAAGGATGCTAAGGTACGACACTTGCTGCATAGTACTATTGATAATATAATGTCAAACAGGGTAATCAACTACAAAACTGTAAAGGAGATATGGGATGCTTTGGAGACAAGATGCCAGGGAACCGAATCAATTAAGAAGAACAGGAAGACTATACTCACTCAAGAGTATGAACACTTTGACTCAAAGCCTGATGAGTCATTAACTGGTTTATATGACAGATTTGTCAAACTCTTGAATGATTTGTCACTAGTTGACAAGGAATACGATCTTGAGGATTCAAATCTTAAATTCCTGTTAGCACTTCCTGAAAGTTGGGATTTGAAGGCCACAATTATAAGAGACAACTATAATCTTGAAGAAACAACTCTTGATGATATTTATGGGATGCTCAAGACTCATGAACTTGAGATGGAACAAAGAAGCAAGAGGAAAGGAGGAAAGTCAAGGACAGTTGCTCTTAAGGCTGAGGAGGAATCCCCCAAAGCAGCTATCTCAAAGAAAGGCAAGGGAAAAGCTCTCATCACAAAGTCTGATACTGAGTCATCAAGTTCTGATAGTGATGATGACTCAGAAACTGAAAGCTTACCTGAGATGGATGCTGATGAGGAGATGATGAAGCTGTATGCTCTTATGGTGAAAGGAGTCACAAGGATTGCATACAGGAAATTCAGAAAGGGAAAGAAGTTTTCCAGGAAAGGTGCAAGTTCTGATAAGAAGAGTTTCAGAAAATCTGAAGGCAAAGGAGGAAAGTCTGACAGAGGAGATTACACAAATGTCAAATGCTACAACTGTGGTGAGAAAGGCCACATATCTCCTGATTGTAAGAAAGTGAAGAGTGACAAAGGCAATACTCTTGTCACAAAGAAGAAAAGCTGGACAGACACTTCAGATTCTGAAAGTGAGGAGAACTATGCCTTGATGACAAATGCTGATAGCAGTTCTGATGCTGCTGAGTTAAAGGTACCTCAAACTACTTATGCCTTTCATACTGATGATATTAATGAGTTGAGAAGATATCTTAAAACCATGTTTATTAGTTATAGAGATCAAACTTTAACATGTGAAAGATTAACTTCTGAAAATCTTGCTTATAAAAAGAGAAATGATTATTTAGAAAAAGAGTTAGTCATGTTCCATTAAACTCAGAAAGACAGAGATGATGCTTTCTATGTTAGGGATGAAGTACTTAAAATGAATGAATCTCTAAAAACTGAGTTAGAAAAGGAAAGAGAGATTATCAGGACTTGGACTAACTCTGGCAGAACAACTCAGAATTTGTTAAGTAGTGGAAACTGGAAAGAAGGCTTAGGTTATAGAGATGATAAGAATGATAAAGGAACTGTAGAAATTGAGCCTATAGTTTTTAAACAAAAGCCAAAGGTAAAACCTATTAAGTTTGTAGCTGTAAAGTCTGATACTGAGAAATCAGAAGTTAAAGAGGAATTAACTTCTGACAAAGTAAAACAAGAAAAGCCAACTGAAGTTAGCATAGGCTTAATGACTAAGAAGCAGCTTAAGTACAAACTGAAAGATATTAAGAATGTAAACAAGGTAAAGTCACCTAGGAAAAATAGGAATGGAAAGGAAGGTGTGAATAAAAGCAATGATTATAAGCCTGTTCCTAATGCTCCTAGAAAAACATGTCATAACTGTGGAAATTCTAACCATCTGGCTTCTTTTTACAGGAAGATTATGAACATAAACTCCTTACCTTCAAAGTCAGGAGTTAAGAGTCAGTCTGTTAGATATAGGCCACAAAATCCTTGTTTTCATTGTGGTAGTTTATGGAATTCCATTTATACTTGTAAGGAATATCATAGTTTGTACTATAATTATTATCAAATAAAACCTTCTTTAAAGAAAGTTAGCATTGTTCCTTCTAGTATAAGTTCTGATGCAAAGTCTGATACTGTAAATGCTGATAAGAAAACTGTTAACATAAACTCTGATGCTAAATCCGCTATAAATGTTAACAAACTTAATAAGGCCAAAGGATCCAAGCAAGTCTGGGTCCTTAAAACTAATCATTAGTGGTCTTTGTGATTGCAGGGCAACAGGAAAAACATCCTAGTTCTGGACAGTGGATGCTCAGGACATATGCCTGGAAATAAAGCCCTGCTATCAGACTTTGTGGAGAAAGCTGGCCCAGGTGTTTCTTATGGAGATGGCAATATGGGAAAAAGTCTGGGATATGGCAATATTAATCTTGGGAATGTCATCATTGAGAAAGTAGCTTTTGTCTCAGGACTTAAACATAATCTGCTCAGTGTTAGTCAAATCTGTGACAGAGGTTATCATGTGGATTTCTTTGAAGAACACTGTGAAGTTATAAGCAAATCTACAGGCAAAGTTGTTCTGAAAGGATACATGCATGGTAACATTTATGAAGCCAAGCTTTCAACAAGTACTGATGGTTCTACAATCTGTCTGTTGAGTAGAGCATCAATTGAAGAAAGCTGGAATTGGCACAAGAAACTCTCTCATATAAATTTCAACAATATAAATGAACTAGTCAAGAAAGATCTTGTGAGAGGACTACCAAAATCAGTATTTGCTCCTGATGGCCTTTGTGATTCATGTCAGAAGGCAAAACAAAAAAAATCTTCATTCAAGAGCAAGACTGAATCATCAATTCTTGAGCCTTATCACCTACTGCATGTTGATCTATTTGTTCGAGTGAATGTCATGTCTATTGCAAAGAAGAAATATGCTATGGTCATAGTGGATGAGTTCACCAGATACACATGAGTGTATTTCTTGCACACAAAAGTGAAACTGCATCTATTTTGATTGATCATGTCAAGCAACTGGATAAATTGGTCAAAGATTCTGTGAAGATCATAAGAAGTGATAATGGCAATGAGTTCAAGAATTTGATCATCGAAGAGTTCTGCAAAGACCTTGGAATCAAGCAGGAATTTTCTGCTCCTAGAACTCCACAGCAAAATGGAGTTGTTGAAAGAAAGAATAGAACTCTTATTGAAGCTACACGAACTATGCTTGATGAAGCAAAGCTACCAACCTATTTTTGGGCTGAAGCTGTGCAGACTGCTTATTTTACTCAGAATGCAACACTCATTAACAAGCATGGAAAGACACCATATGAGATGGTGAAGAAAAAAAAGCCAAATCTGAAGTATTTTTATGTATTTGGATGCAAGTGTTTTGTTCTTAAGACTCATCTTGAACAACTATCCAAATTTGATCTAAAAGCTGATGAAGAAATTTTTGTTGGATATCCACTTTCCACAAAAGCCTTCAGAGTTTACAATTTAAGAACAAGGGTAGTCATGGAATCTATCAATGTCTCTTTTGATAAGAAGATTACCGGACTTGAAGATTTCAATGATCATGATCAGCTGAGATTTGAAAATGAAGTTTTATATTCTGATTCTGTAAATCCTGACAGTCTAAATCCTGATACTGCAAACTCTGATGGATTAAACTTTGATGTTATTGAAACTGTGGTGACTACGCCAAAGGAAGATTCACCTGTGCAGGGGGAGCATACTGAAGATACAACCACATCTCAAGAAGCATCAGAACCTACAACTGGCTCTTCAAGTTCTGATTCATCAAGTTCCGATGAGCCAAGTTCTGATAATTCTGGAAACTTAAATACTGAAGGATCCAACTCAGAGAACATAATTTCAGGGGGAGCATCAGAAAATGTTGATGAAGACAGCATGAATCATGGGGGAGCATCCAGTTCTAGAGAAAATCTTCCATCTGCAAGGAAGTGGACTAAATCACATACACCTGACTTAATTATTGGAAATCCTAATGCAGGTGTCAGAACTAGAACAGCTACATCAAATGAATGTCTCTATAATTCTTTTCTTTCTCAGACTGAACCAAAGAAAGTGGAAGAAGCTCTTCAAGATGCTGATTGGGTGCAAGCAATGTAGGAAGAGTTAAATGAATTTGAAAGAAATAAAGTCTGGACCCTAATGCCAAGACTAAAGAACAGATCTGTTGTTGGTACAAAGTGGGTGTTCAGAAACAAAACTGATAGCGATGACATAATTACAAGGAATAAAGTAAGGCTGGTTACAAAAGGATATTCTCAACAGGAGGGAATTGATTATGATGAAACATTTGCACCAGTTGCTATATTGGAAGCCATAAAGATATTTTTGGCTTATGCTGTTCACAAAAAGTTTACAGTCTTTCAAATGGATGTGAAAAGTGCTTTTCTCAATGGAGAATTGGAAGAGGAAGTATATGTTGAACAACCTCCAGGCTTTGTAGATTCCAAACTTCCAAATTACGTCTACAGGCTTGATAAAGCACTTTATGGCCTTAAGCAAGCTCCAAGAGCATGGTATGAGACTTTAGCTCAGTTTTTTCTGGAAAGTGGATTTAACAGAGGAACTATTGACAAAACACTGTTCTACCTCAACCATAGAAAGGACTTACTTTTGGTGCAAATATATGTTGATGATATCATTTTTGGTTCTACAAATGACAGACTTTGCAAGAAGTTTGCCAAACTGATGTAGTCAAGATATCAAATGAGTATGATGGGGGAACTTAGTTATTTTCTGGGCCTTCAAGTCAAGTAGAATGAAGAAGGCACTTTTATTTGTCAATCCAAGTACACCAGAAATTTGCTGAAGAAATTTAGAATGCAAGATTGTTCAAGTGCATCCACTCCCATGACCACTGCAACAAAATTGGATAAGGATACTGGTACATCAGTAGATATTACTGATTACAGAGGTATGATTGGCTCACTACTCTATCTTACTGCAAGTAGACCTGATATCATGTATGCTACCTATCTTTGTGCAAGATTTCAAGCAGATCTAAGAGAACCTCACTTAACAGTTGTGAAAAGAATTTTCAAGTACCTTAAGGGTACAGCTGATCTGGGATTATGGTATCCTAGAGAATCAGACTTAAAGCTAATAGGTTACTCAGATACAGATTTTGTAGGATGCAAAATTGACAGGAAAAACACAAGTGGAAGCTGCCAATTTCTTGGAGGCAGATTAGTTTCTTGGTTTAGCAAGAAACAAAAGTCAATTTCCATATCAACTGCAGAAGCAGAGTACATTGCTGCATGAAGCTGTTGTGCACAGATTCTTTGGATGAAGAATGAGTTACTGGATTATGGGTTAACATATTTTAAAATCCCTATTTACTGTGATAATCAAAGTGCTATTGCTATGACAGTTAATCTAGTTCAACACTCAATGACAAAGCACATCAGTATTAGGTACCACTTCATAAGGGAACATGTAGATGAAGGTACAGTGGAATTGCATTTTGTTCCAAAAGATCAACAACTAGCAGATATCTTCACAAAACCACTGTGTGAAGCTACTTTTACAAGATTGGTAAATGAACTTGGAATGGTTTCAGGTTCTTTCTCTAAATCTGCTTAGTTTATGTTTTATTACATCAGACTTTATGATCAGTATTTACAGATTTTACTATCTTTGTGTATTCTGTGCTTAATATGAAATTTGATTAAGTGCTGATTGTTGTTTAATGTGAATTTCTAAACTCTGATAGTGATATGCATGTTTTTGTGACTATTCACTCCAATGAGGATAACTGTGCTAGATGCTGACCTAGTAATCTCTAATATACTAAAGCTCCCATGTTTGAAGTAATTGTTTACGTGGAAATCTTTTAACACAAGCAAATTATGATATTGAGCTTAGTTAAGTTTACTTTTTCTATCTTATTACTAAGTCAAAAACTAGAATAATGCTTCTTATCTGTTAAGTTCTGATGTTAGTAAATCTGGTGAATGTACTAAGTGTTGATAAGCCTCACGTATCAAAAGAATAAGAAAAGAAAAGAAAAATCAGGTACTCCTTTGAGATCTGGAGTAAAAATGTGGAAGGGAAGACCCAAGTGCATTGCTGGTATTAAGTAATATGCATCAGAAAAGCAAAATAAAATTTTCTTGGTGACTTTTCACACTCTATGATTACTGGAGAAATACTCTGATAATAGCATAAATTCTAATAAGCAGTCGTGACTCACTTACACTGAGAAGCCACTGTAAAAAGGAATTTCAAAAGATGCATAAAATGAGCACAAAACAGTTGAGGTGTACTCATGCATGAACTCATTCTATAGTAGACTTCAGAATAATGACAGATTTTGAGCAAAGTTCTTAGTTATGCCTTATTTCTAAGATTACTGAAGTGAATCATACTTTAATCTTTATCTGATATTTAGCTTATTGCACACACATACACTCCATGTGAATGATGAAAATTACTGTGGTGATAAATGTTATTTTAGATGAACAGTTTAAGTGTCAGATGCATAAATTCTGAGGACAAGTTCTGATGGAAGTTCTGATGATTAAATTCTGATGAAACCATATCAGTAATTGTGTGAAGAATTATAGGAATAAAACATTCACTTTTCGAGTTAAGGAGTCATGTTCTGATGATTGTTAAGTTCTGATATAAGTCTAAGTTCTGATACTCAACCCTCCATCAGAACATATTTCAAACCATCACAGACATCTCAACCTTCACATCAGCACATCCTGTGAGGCCTTCATCTTCCAAACCTAGGAGGACAAAGAGTGTACCTCAGACACAATAGAAGAGAATGAGGATTGTTCTGAGGGATGAGTCAGACAGTGAGGAACAGGTTCCAGTGTCAGAACCTGTTATTGTTATAGAAGCTGAGAAGGTCTCTTCTTAGAAGGATACTGGAATTGGGAGTTCTAGGCCCCTAAAAAGGCTTAGAAAGCTAAATTATGATGATGCAGCTCCTACAGTCTCCTCAAAAGCTAAAAGAATTAAAACATTAGCTAAAAGGCCTGCAGATTCTGGTAAAGGATTGGAAGCAGCAGCTAAGGAAGGGGATCAGGAACCTCTGATCTCACAAGACCCTGTTGAAGCTAACATTTCTCCAAGTGCTAATCCAGATCTTCATGCAACTCATCACTCTCCACTTCATAAGCCAGAAATAACTCATATTCCCACACCTCCAGTATCTCCAGTGTAAGAACCCAAATTTTTGACATCGGTAAAAGACATTTATAAATGGTAATATAATAACTTGAATTTTTGAGACCTTGTAAAACGTTTAATGAATAGTAACCCTGACGGACGGGAAAAAACTTTTGAGCCCACACTATGTAGTGCACGAGAAAATGAGTTTCGGAGTTGATATTACGATTATACGTACCAAATGAGTGTATGTAAACGCTATTAGTTTTCGAAAAAAACGAACTTTGAAAAACGACCGTATTTACGACTTATCAAGGATTACGGGAATCACAATATAATTACGAGATTAAAACCATACGAATTTATATTCATATATAATAATTAAAAATATAAGGAATAAATACGAAAGGAATTACGTCGCGAACCATTTTACGAACAAGTAACGTTTAAGCGACCGAGCGAACGCGTAAATGATTAAATAAACGTAACGCACTAACTAAACCATGGTAAGAGAGTATCCATGGTTACTTTATCAAATAGTAAGCTAAACTTAGGATTATCAAGCAAGCTATCCAAATAATGTGCTAAGGAAGCTAACATAAGTAGTTTCTAGGAAGCTACCAAAGATTTGTCCCTAAGATTTGCAACAAGAATAAACCTAGGGTTCAACCTAGGAGAATAAAAATCTAGTGCAAGATCTTCCACCCCATTTCCTAGAAGTTACCTAGCAAATCAACCAAGCTAAGCAACCAAGTGCTATAAATACCCCCCACCCCCATTTATTTCTTCCATTCGACCCCAAGGAAGAAAAGAAGAAATTCAAATTCCAAACTCCATGCTCTAGTTCTTGTAAAATCACCCAATTAATTCTCAAGCCTCCTAGAAATTAAACTAAGGTAAGAAAATTCTTTCATCTTTTTTTATCAAGGTTTGATGGGTGAAATAAATTCAAGAAACTCACTAGTGAATAGTATGAATAGTAACCTCTCCTTGGTTTCTTGATTTCAATGGTGGTTCTAGGCTCCAAAAATCATACCAAGCACTTCCAAGCCTCCACCATACTCAAGAACACATCTCAATCTTTCAAGAAAGGTAAAAATCTTTGGCCCAACTTTATTTAAGATTCATTTTTAAGATCCATTTAGTATGTGGTAGAAAACTTAGTTTAAGAAGTGGTATTGTTGAGATCTTGAAGTTTAAGTTGAGTAGGTTTAAGGTTGATTGTTGTTGCCTCAAGAACATGAGGTTCTTGAGAGGAGTTTGTATAATGATGATGAAATATTTATTGTTGGTGGTTGTGTTAAGAGTTAGGGCGTAAAAGAAACCCCGATCATAAACGTAACTCCGTTAAAACCAACGAATCGTAACTTTAAGTTTCTGCAGAAAGTACCAGAGTTTTAAACTGTAGTTTATTGAAAAATAACCCTTGATTATGATATTAAATGTTATAAGGATTGTTTAGGCGCTTGAATAGCTAGATTCCGATTTACGGATCAAAAGTTATGATCGTTTTAGTAAAAGTGATTTACGCGACAAAAACTGCTAGAAATCACGAATTTTGAAAATATAAAGGGTTGACTTAAAAGTGTTCATAAATCATGAAATTTCTACAGAGAGTAAAATATTAAGTTTCCTAACTGCCATAAAAATTTCAAGTAAAAATAATGATTTTTCAATTTTATAAAAATATCGGAGCCGAGACCGCACGAGTAGAAACCGTAAGAATCCATAAGCGGAGCCGACAACGATAAAGAGAATGAACCTAAGATACTTAGAAAAATGAAGCGATCATGATGTGAATAAGGACTTAAAGGAATAATAAGGGCAGTATAAGTAGAGAGGGTGCATAATAAATAGCGCATGAGTGCGAGACACCGTAAATTAGAACGGGACCTAACGAAATGAATTGTGTTTGTGGTCATAGATTTCCGAGCGGAACCTAGAGCATCCTCCACCTCGAGATACCCAGGCAAGTTTACAAACCCAACTCCATTTTTACTGTTGTGTTGTGAAAGGATTGTTTTACTATCATCGCTTAAATACCATGTTTGTCATGATACATAGTTTTTGAATTTTCGCATAATATAGCGATGTTGTACGCTAAGTATATATCGTGAAATGTTATTTCGCTTTAAGCGTAATGTATTATATAAGACCGAGGGTCGGTCGAGATTTAAGATAAAACCCGGGAATCATTCCGGAGATATTATAGGGCGGATATAAGTCCATAATAGTACATTTTAAAGGGACTTATCGTCCACTTAAGAAACATTAAAACACCTCAAACTTTTAAAACGATTTCCCAACGAGCATATTCCCTCAACTATATTTTATTGATTCGGATAATAAATATTATATACGTATTCCTTTATTATAGGAGTAGTATACTTCAACATTTATTTATTCAAAACCGATTAATCATTATAGATTATTAATTATGTAAACACAAACTAGTTGAGGAATATTATTTAATAAATCTTTTAGAGAGTAAACTCATTCGAGGTATGATTAATATCAATTATCATTTAATTAATTATAGACTATTATTTAATTAATTATTATGATTAACGGATTTTTATTGATTTAAAGATCATAGATCCTGGTATAAAACATACTTTCTGATTTAGAAATATTAGTCGAATAATTTCAGATCGTCGGTGAATATTATCCCGACTTACTATTATATTAAATATAGTTTCGAGAAGAAACTTTTCCCCCTTATTAATTATCTGTTGACAACGGTCAACTCACATCCTTAGTACTTCCTCCGAAATTCTCGGAAGTACGTATATACATATACATACACTTATATTTTAAAAAGGATAAACTATTTCTATCAACAAGCAAAACGCTTGGGGAACTTCGATGTGGTTCGAGTTCTCGAGATTGATAGAATTCTGTTGAAGGACAATGGAGGGGTAGACTCTAGTACTACGTGTGCTGGATGGGCTACCAAAGGTACCGCAGGCGAAGGTACTCTGTGTACCCAGGAACTTGTGAAGTATGTGCATACCCGAAAATGGGACACGTAGCCCGAATGCGGCCAGGGTGATACCCGAGAGATGAAGATATTCGTCCTTTTACTAGTAAAGAAGGTTACTTCCGTAGGACGACTGATCATCGTATGCGGTGGCTGCTGTGAGATGTCCAAACTCTTCCAATTGGAATTGATATGCAATACCGTAACCCAAGCCTAGGTGCTAGGATTACTATTAAGGTATTCACAGGTTATAAAAACCCCCTTAAAGAATTGTTTTCGTAAGAAGGTGTGGGACACCAAGGAAAACTATTTTTGAATAAAACATATATATAATATATGATGTTATTATACCAACATGTTCATACTGTACATTATTTATGCTGAGCATTATAGCTCACACTTGCTTTCTTTTAAATGACACAACACAACAGATAACCAGTATGCCGGTGTGGGACCTAGTCACTTGCAGTCATGGGGAGGATCCCTGGCAGCTTTATCTCAAGTATGCTAGAGTATCAGATAGATATGAGATATCAGTCGTAATTATTGTAACTTCATGTAGAGGTTATAAATAATTGTTTGAGATCCTGTAAAGTACATTCGAGTGTAATAAAAGAAGATTACATCTTGTACGTCATTTCTAAGACTATAACTTGTGTGTGTGAGTATGAGATTGGGGTCTGTGGATTATTGAATCAATACCAGGTTACACATGAGTGAAGGATGGCGTGACGATCCAGATTCCTGACCCCGAATTTGGGGGCGTTACAGAAATGGTATCAGAGCATTAAGTTATAGTACTCAGAAACGAGAGTGTTACGAGTCTGTCTAGACGCGAGATTTCGTAAGAGCTCATATAGAGTTCATCATTGGACTACCGGATGTAGCCTCAATGTTTAGGTTAGGATAAGTGTATATTTGAGTAATTAAGGTATGACTAATGAGACCATTGGAGATTATCAGAACGATGAGGAGAAAAATTAGAATCATATTTGATTTGGCAAAAATGTGGATGTAGAACTTGGAGCTGAGTCTCCATAACATTTGGGGTAAAGACGATATTACCAACACCATATGTAAATTTTGATAACATGAGCCTTGTTACCTGTAGTTCTGTGTAGGTTGCCCAAGAAGGGGCATCATATGTTTGAACCATAAAGTCTAATCATTAATATACAGTTGAGGTTATTGGCCCAAACTAGTTGATAGTATCATTTTACCAAGGAGGATGGGAATGCCGTATTAATCACAAACTCACCAGAGATAGTGTCCAATATACCCTTGAGGATTCTAATTCCATTACGGAATATTTGAATGTAATATAAGAATGTCATCATAGGACGAGTACACTATGTGATATTATTAGTGCACTTAACATGTAAGGTTATGATGGTTTAGCTCAGAGATCGAGAACATCGAGAATTGATGGCATGACTACAATTTGATGGCATAAGATTACAATGAGCGATAGTTCGATCTTACAACCTCTTAAAAAGGATAGACCAGTGAGTCTAATGCGGAATTCTATGGTAGAAATGATGTCAGAGGCAACGTATATATACACTTAGACCTCTAATATATTTGGTAACGTATGTTCAATTACACACACATGCCACTGAACTTATGGACTGCATTGAGATCCCTAAGAGATCTCTTTGATCTGTTCCCAGGGGGAACTGGCCACTTATAGTTAGTAACGGATGCGTGTAGCAGGCAACTATCGACTTAACGGATATTTTGGAATATTTCTGAGTAAGGTCTTCGAGGTAAAACACCGGAATGATAGATATACGTGCGAAAGTCAAGTTAGTAAGCGATTTTAAAATGATGTTCAAAGAGAAACTATTAAATCATGGAATTACAAAGACGAAAAGGTGGTATCATCCTCAGGAGGGTAATAAGGAGAGTTAGGATAATCAGTGAGATATTTTGGCACCTACTCACCGTCATGTTACTCCCTCCAAATTGTTGATCATTCGTATTGCCTTGATAAGTTATATCAAGATAATCCTTTTCGTTCCCTACTTGTACTTCTGATATGACCATCTTGGATAGTCTTTCTCCGCATCAGGACTTGTTCAATTCTTTCCGTTAATCCATGAACTTTCATTCATAGATTATGATCTTCTTGATCAACTTAGAGATATTTATACTTCATTTCAATTATCCAATAGATTTATATATATATAAATTTTCCCTCAATTCATCGATGAATATTCATAATGAGTATCTTCATTAGATTCTTCTTTCATACTTACTCTTCTCAGTCGAGATTGTAAATATCTAACCAATTGTTAAAAATGTGGATGATCTAATATCCATATATTCCTCGGGAATCCTTTTCCTCTAATCGGGATGAAATTTTATATTGAACTTTGAAATCATAGTAAGGGTATCAATTTGATATTGGTATTCCGATTCAATTCTATTAAAGATCTGATAAAGTATGTGAACCAGGGCACCTATGAGTGTACCCTTTATTTGGAAAGAAATATTCGATAAGAGGCTATCGATTGTTCCGATGCCAAGACCACACGGTTTAGAGTTATAATTGTCTTTCTCGGACCAAATTAAAAAAAAACTCTTTATTTCAAAATCGTCATCCCAGTAGCCACAATTTCTTCAGTGGTTACGATGTTGAGATTTTTGCAAACAAACTGAAATATGCCTAGTTGTATATGTTCTCATGAATGACTAGTTGATTGTCCTAACTAGTCAAAATTTTAATTAATATGACAAAAGCCTAGCTAATCATCCTAGCTAGTTGCTATGGGCCAAACCAATTGTGCTGGCCATTTTCTTAGCCGGTTAATAATATTGCTTGATATGGACTAGTTATTATTTTGCTAGTTCCACTTCCAATAAAATTTTGATTATTCATAATGCATTATATATGCCAGATTTAATTATTGATGAAATTTTCAAAGAATGATTTACTTGAGACCTAACTAGGTCGCCCACTCAAACGAGAATTCATATTCAGTTTTATGAAATATTTTGTTCATGAAATATTTTATTCTTTCATTGTAGATTGTCCTAACTAGTCAAAATTTTAATTAATATGACAAAAGCCTAGCTAATCATCCTAGCTAGTTGCTATGGGCCAAACCAATTGTGCTGGCCATTTTCTTAGCCAGTTAATAATATTGCTTGATATGGACTAGTTATTATTTTGCTAGTTCCACTTCCAATAAAATTTTGATTATTCATAATGCATTATATATGCCAGATTTAATTATTGATGAAATTTTCAAAGAATGATTTACTTGAGACCTAACTAGGTCGCCCACTCAAACGAGAATTCATATTCAGTTTTATGAAATATTTTGTTCATGAAATATTTTATTCTTTCATTGTATAACGAATATCCAATTAAAATTTTAAAGTGATGGAAGAACAATATACTTCCTTATTTATTAATCATTGGATCGAATTCCTTCTTTCAAAATAGCACCTCTTTGAGACCTCAATGGTTAACCTTTGGTTGAGGATATTATTCGATATTTCTTTCATTTTTCGGGAAGAAAAGTATTCTTTCAATGGGAAAATCTTACAAATATCATTCGTATGATGTTATTATTCAGCAATCATTGCTTTCAAAGGATATTCTCCATAAATATCACAATATAAAATTTTAATGACATAGAAGGATAATCTTTGTTATATTCTTCCTTCCAAGTTATAAATCTTCTGAGTGTTGCGACTCTTTTATTCAGAGCTCATTATTTGTTCAGATGTTAGATTTTGAAACCTTGTTAAGACTGTCTAAATTTCATCGATACCGTGAAAATCATTTTTTCCCAAGGCTAATTGCCTTCCCAACAAAGAGAGGAATAGTTGAGAACCGATTGTGGTAATATGAGACTGAAAGCCCAATGCTATTATGGTGCAATCGGAGTATCGTAAGGAGTAAGTTGATTTAAAAAGAAGAACACCATGTTTAGTTATTATCGTAAGTATCTTTAAAATGGTTATAGAAGAGCGAAAATAGGGATACATCGTGATTAATGAGGTACACTTCTATGAAACATTATCGGGATATGTGCTAATAAATTCGGGAAAGACCAAGCATGCATGAATTTGAGGAATAAGATTTTCAAAAGATAAAGGTAAGGTTAGTAGCAATTCCGTGCTAGAAATACTCGACGATAAAAATAGGATGTTGCGTAAAGTCTAAATGATATGTCTACGCAGCTTAAGGACCGTGACATAAGGATTTCTAATAATAATCTAGAATAATTACGATAAGGTTCGGACTGAAAGGGACGAGGAGTTTAATTATGAGGAAATTTGGAATTTTTTTACACTGAACACGAGATAGAGGATATAGTCAAGATGATCAAAGGCCATGATTGAGGAATTTATTATCATCAAGGAAAGGCCAATGTGGTGGCCGATACTTTAAGCAGGAAAAGATATATGGGGAATAATCGATGAGAAGGATCGCCTGAAAAGAACGCTTTATTACTTAACAAGAAGACTTAAAGATGCCTAAAAACGTAAACGGATATTAGTCGTGACAGGATATGTAAAGGGATGTCATCGAGTAGGTAAGTAAGTATTCGACATAGTTGGAAAATGAAAACGGAAAGGCGAGGGTTAAAATTTTTGGCGATTTCGACTTGTAGATGACCCAAATAGGGTTAAGAGTTAATTATAATAAATTTTGAAGGAGGATTATCAAGAACCAAGTTAGCTGTCGTGCTATCTGAGAATTTTGAGTGATAGATTAAATAAGACCGCTTACTTTATTATGCAAACGATAGATGTCCACTCTACAAAATTGATATGAACGCGGAGGAGATAATTAGGACAGAGAGACCCCGTGACGACTGCGCCACACAAGAACCCAAGATTTAATTTCACAACGGGACTATTTCCCAAGATATTTTATGAAAAAAGAACGGACAGAGGCACGACTTAGAGTTCTCAAATCGACAAGTAGAACGAGAGGACTATCCTGATTATTGAAGATACATCTAGCGGCTTACCTTTTATTTGGAAAGGTTTGGAGAATCGTCTATTGTTGACGGATAATTCGTGTAGATGTACTTACCACGCTAGCATATGAAAAATAGTAGCCAATATCCCTCGCGAAGGGCAACGTGAAAAGAATGAAGGATGTCATTGTCAGAACTGATAGAAGGCAAAGAAGATCGTACACGCCCTATAAAGGCCACTAGTAGCAGGTACCAATAAAGGTGAATATGTCTAAGGTGCTAGCGAGAATAACAAGTACGAACCAGAAGGTGTCATAGTACTATAGATATTATACGGGGAATGATTAAAGAAGTCCGACCGATGACGGAAGCTGAAAGTTGCACGATCTTAAAATGTGTCAATAAATTACGTATGAAATGGTGCTTCTATAACGACTCGTATATTTTTTATTTTATTTCTAATATTTGGAAGTGTAATAAAAGTTGAAGTAAATAAATAAAAGAACTGTATTGATTTTGGCAGCGGTTGTTGATTGTTATTTAATTAATTATGATATGTTGTTATGTGGGATTGTAATTATGTGATTTATTGGTGAGTTATGTGATTGTATTTCGCATGCAAAAATGATTTTATGATAATTTTAATTTCATAAATATTTGGGTTGCCTTTAAAATTAGTTTTCTAATTTTATAATTTCAATAATTATTTTTAGGACTTTATAAAATTGAGAAATCAATATTTCGTTAATTATTCATTTTTAAATGATTTTCTGAGTGTGTTAAATGCTAAAATCCATATTTAATTATGGGAATCTTTAAAAATTATGAATTTTATATTTTATTAGGTTCGTATTATTCGGAGAATTTTAAAATTATTTTGGGAATTTTCAGGAATCATTTCAGGCGTGCGTCGTTTCGTTATTTATTAAAAAGCGGATATAACGCGTACCTTAAAAATTGTTTAAAAATTTCGAAAGTTACGTTTTTATTTACTTCGGGATATTTATAATATTTTAAAGCTATTTTCGTAATTTTCGGAGGTTGTTTTATTCGCAACTTATTTCGTTTAATTTCAGGTTTTGGGGCAAAACAGATTATCAAAACCTTTATAATTATCCTAAACACTACGTGTTGCTTTTATATTTCAGCAGGGGACACGTGTTGTTGCTTGCGTTGTTGCCTGTGCTTGGTTGGAGCATCTGTTAATATATATATATATATATATATATATATATAAGATTAACAAAGTAAAAGGGGGGTTTCCCCTTTCACCCCGTTCATCTCGACAGTCTCTCTCTTATATCTCTCTCTCTGCTCTCTCCCCGTTTCCTGTTTTCTCAGTGTTTCGGCTGCTTAATTCAGTCGTCGTTTCTGTTTTTCCGGCTTATTACCTCCGGTGAGCCGCCGCTTATCTTGGCTTGGATGGTTCGATTCGTATATATATATATATATATATATATGCATGTAAATGTGTATATATTATGTGTGTGTTGTGTTATGTGTGTGTGTTGTGTTGTGTGTGTGCGTTGTGTTGTGTGTATGTGTGTTCGCCGGGATGGTGGTGTTGTGCCTTGGTTCCGGTTTGGTCTGTGATGTTCGTTTTTCTGTGGTTGGGCTTGCAGTTGGGTTTAGCATTTCGGGCTTTGCTGATGGGCCTGTTTATGCAGTTGGGATTTTGTGTAGGGCCTTGTTGGGCCGCTTGGGTGTTGATTGTTTGGATTGTGCAGATTTTTAATTTAATTTCTTTTATTGCAGGAAATTATTGATTAATATTCGTGATATTAATTATTCGTGTTGAAATTGATTTTAAAATAATCGGTAGAATTTATTTAGATACCCGAATATTTTCGGGCACCAATAAATTTTGCCGCCGTACCGCGATGACTCGTTACGAGCGGACGGTGGACGGTGATGACGATATTCTGAGTCCTAAATTTTATAAATAAATAAAATGATTTTTCGTAAAATATTTTCGGACTTAAATAATTAATTGTGATTGGTGTTGGGATGTAAGTTGTATAAAAGAATAAAATAATATTGTGGATTGTTGAGAATTGTTGGTGTCGATTATAATCGACGGGTAGTCTTATAAATAAAGAAGTTGCTGCCAAAATTTTCTAAAAATATATTTGTAATCGTATATAATTATGTGCTACGTGTTACCCCTATTTACGTTCGAGAAATATGATTACATGATTATGTGTATAATATTAATACGAGTCGGGTTGTCGGATTTGGGTTATTAGGATTTGAGGATATCAAGCATGTCGGTATAACTAATTAGGGTATTCTGTAATTGTAGATCCCAGTCGAGTTATTCCGGGATCAAAGTCAGCGTGAAAGCTATTAGGGTTTGTAAAGCGTTGCAAGGCAAGTACCCCTGACCATTCTTTTATGGTTCAGTGTATATGAATAGCTAAATGTTTTATTCTCGTAATGGAACAGAAACGTTTTAAGTTACATATCCGCTGTAGTTATAAATCACTGTTTTCGAATTGTTTTGGGGAAAAGTAACTTCGAAAGGTACCTATCTCGAATGAAATGATTTGTGAACTGGATTTTTATATGTGTGCTGGTTAAATAAATGGTTTTGAAAGGAGATAGGTACAAGTGTTTTGAAAACTGGATAAAACGGTCAGATATGGGATACATTGGGGCCAGAGTAGGCCTATTGAGGTGGCGTAAGAGGCTAATTCGATTGCGCGCATTATAAAACCGATTAGTCCAGCAGGTCAGAGACCTAGCTAGTCTCTGAGTTCCGGAACAGGTAAATGGGATGGCAGTTTGAGCCGTCTGGTGTTGATAGCCTGATCAGCTGTCTTCACATATCCGCTATGTATCTGATTGGGATTTGTGAATTATATGAAAGCTTGATTTATTAATACAGCAGTTGTATAAAATGGTTAGCATGCTAAAATTGGACTCTGGTATTTCGCAGCACACTACAATGTTGTTTTCACAAAGCATGCTAATTAGTGATATCCAGTTACTTTGATTATCATTATGAAATGTTAATATCATGATTACAGCTCTGTTCCTATTATTGTTACATTATTGTTTTAATCTGTTGTTCATATTTGGTACTGCTGAGCGATTATGCTCACCCTTGCAAACTGTTACGTATATTTCGTAGATGCCTAGAAGATCAGTCAGACCAACCCGTGTTCCCGCCCCTACTGGACCTGGCTCCTCTGAGGTAGTTGTATCAGACAATGAGGTCTGAAGAGTTGCTGAATAAAGTAGCGTGTCTTAGATAGTGAATAAAAAGTTTGTAATAATGAGAACCTGAATTATACTTGAACCTGGATCGGATCTTGGTTTGGGGTCAAGTTAGTATATCCAAATAGCAATTCTGTTGTTTATATTTTTGGTAATGGTGTTTAGTGACGTCAACTCCTGACCCCGGGGTTGAGGTCGTCACAGTTGGTATCAGAGCTACAGATTCAAGTCCCTGATTCAGGTTAGGGATTGTGTTAAGTAGGTGATAGCGTGGGTCTTTAAGTGTGAGTCAGCAACTCATATAGAGGAGCAAACCTTTAGAGTCAGTCGAGGGTTCCGACGGCGTTACCCTGGCATCTATTAAATGTTTTGATAGAATTATCTTGACCTGGTTGTGTCTTGTCTGTATATTATTATGTTGGCAGTGGCCTATTGCGATTTCGAGTTCTCCATCTCGGGCTTCTGATTTGGATAGCTCAGATTCGGAGAAACCCCTTGATGCTGTTGCTGAGGAGACCCATATGCCTCCTCCACCAGTCCCTTCTTTTGTGCATCGAGACATTCCTGGATCTGGTCCTCGTCCCCGTTGGGTACGTAGGTCTGTGTCTGTTGTCAGGGATTTCCCTCCCGGCTGCGGTCCCAGTTCTTCCATGATGAGACCTCCGGCACCTCCTGTGGCCCCTAGTGGTATTTCTTCCCCGATCCTTTATCATGTGCATAGGGCGGTGAATACTTCCTTTATCTGAGATCAGAGTCCAGAGTTTGCTGCCCAGTTGGACCAGGTACCTATTGCACCATTTCAGGGTATTTCTGCCCCTTCCCCTGAGGTGCGAGCCCGTGTGAGAGCATTGACCCAGATGGCTGTAGAGAGGGATAGATCTGTTGACCATTTCATGAGCTCAGAGTTCAGAGCGGTGCAGTATCAGGACCTAGTGAACTGGCTAGTGTTTGAGCTAGGTTCCATTGGTGGCAGTGGTAGAGACTAGATAGAGCTGCAGTAGGGGGATGCAGAGCTCAGGGTTGACTTCTAGGAGTTCTGTAGTTGTTTACTTTGTATATGTACATTATGTTGTGATAGTTTGTAGTAGGCGAGGCTATTATGACAGCCAATTTTGGCGTGTATTCGGATGGTTCTTTGTATTTGGATTTTCAGTTGTACTAGTTGGGTTCTGTTGGTTACTGTAGTTCAGCTGCTTTATATTATTGTTCAGTTTTTATATATTGTGCGTTGCTATTATTGTTGTTATTATTATTGTTGTTTCTGTTGCTGGCATTTTTAGATTATAATCATTCACTCAGGACGGATCCAATTATAATGGGGGATGAGAATATTGTCTTAGTGCCAACGCTCTCCTGATGCATACATATAAACTGCTGGAGCAATCCATTTTCTTATATATGACTATCGTGTTTCAGGAGATGCCACCAAAGAAAAATTCTCAGCCCAATAACGGATCTGCAGGGGATCCTTCCATGAGTGATTTGATGAACTTGTTGCGTCAGCAGACTGTACAGCTGGCCCAACAGCAACAACAATTCCAGCAACAGCATCAATAATTGCAACAGCAATAACAACAGCAACAACAGCTCATACAACAACAATAACAGCAAATCCAACAGCAGCAACTACAAATCCAACAACAGCATGAGATGAGAGGGGCAAATCAAGGTGTTAGTTTTAAGTCTTTTCAAGCAGTGAAGCCCCCAGAGTTTAAAGGAGAAGTAGATCCTGTTGCTGCCAGGATATGGTTAAAGGAAATGGAAAAGGCGTTTGCGCTCACTAAGGTGAGTGAGGATTTAAAGACTGATTATGCTAGTTATTTTCTGAGGAATGATTCGAATTATTGGTGGGAATCTACGCGAGCCCTAGAAGGAGAAGGTCCAGTTCCCTGGGCCAGATTCACAGAATTATTTTTGGAAAAGTACTTTCCAGCCTGTCTCCAAAGTCAAATGGAGATGGAATTTTTGGAGTTGAAACAAGGAAATAGGAGTGTTACGGAATATGAAGCGAAGTTTACGGAGTTGGCCCGTATAGCACCGAAATATGTGAGTTCAGAAGTCCAACGAGCGAAGCGGTTTCAACAAGGGTTGAAGCCAGAAATAAGAAGTGGAGTTGTAGCCTTACAACTCAAGACATAGACTTCGGTAGTTCAGGCTGCCCTGGTGATAGAGAGTGATCAGAAGTTAGCTGCAAAGGAGCAGGGTGAAAAGAAAAGGAAATTTGAAAGTGGACCTGCAAAGTCAGAATCAGGAATAGCAAGTCGAAAGTTCCAGCGTTGGTTTGGCAAGAATAAGAATAAAAAGTTTAAAGGGCAGAACTTTCCCCAAGTTAAGCCCGGTACAATATCAGTTAACTCTGCCTCGACGAGGATGAGTAAGCCAGTATTTGATTGTAAGACGTGTGGGAAAAAGCACAGTGGACAGTGCCGAGAGAATGTTAATTATTTTAAGTGTGGACAGAAAGGTCACTATTCCACGGAGTGTAAGTCTGAGATTCAAGGAGTTACTTGTTTTAGTTGCGGCAAAGTGGGACACATAGCTAGAAATTGCAAGTCAGTGACTCAAGGTAATGATGGAAAGAGTGTGTCCCAAGGACCAGCAACCAGTACTGCGAGAGCTAGGACTTTTAAGATGACCCAGAAGTCTCCAGTTCATGACTCTGATGTGGTTGCAGGTACGCTTATTCTTAATTCCGTACCTGTTAATGTTTTGTTTGATTCGGGAGCGTCCAAATCTTTTATATCTTTGAATTGTGTGAATAAAATGCAATTGATGCTAGAAGATTTAGATGAACCCTTAACTATAGAAGTGGCTAATAAAGATAAAGTACTTGTAAAACAATTTTGTCCTAGTTGTTCCTTAAAGATTTTGGGGTATATGTTCCCTGTTGACTTAATACCTTTCGAGTTGGGAGATTTTGATGTTATTTTAGGTATGGATTGGTTGTCTCGATATAGGGCAAATATTGATTGTAAGAAAAAGAGAGTTGTTCTGTACACCTCAGATAATAGAAGGATCAGTTACCAAGGGCAGAGGCAAGATATGAAGTTTCTCTCAATGATGCAAGCAAGAAAATTGCTGAGACGAGGATGTGAAGCGTACTTGGCTCATGTAGTGGATACGAAGAAAGAGACCCCTATTTTGGATGACATCCCTGTAGTAAGAGAATTCCCTGACATTTTTCCAGAATAATTACCAGGATTGCCACCTGATCGTGAGATAGAGTTTTCCATTGATTTGATACCTGGAGCTGAACCAGTTTCTAAGGCTCCATATAGAATGGCCCCGATGGAAATGAAAGAATTGGCTAAGCAACTTCAGGAATTATTGGATAAAGGAGTTATTCGACCCAGTGTTTCCCCGTGGGGTGCTCCAGTGTTATTTGTGAAGAAAAAGGATGGAAGTATGAAATTGTGTATTGATTACAGAGAGCTGAATAAGTTGACGATAAAGAATAAATATCCTTTGTCGCGGATCGATGATTTGTTTGACCAGCTTAAGGGAGCATGTTACTTTTCAAAGATTGACTTAAGGTCCGGCTACCACCAATTGAAGATAAAGCCCGAGGATATCCCCAAGACTGCATTTCGAACAAGGTATGACCATTACGAGTTTCTAGTAATGTCGTTTGGATTGACGAATGCGCCAGCAGCTTTCATGGATTTGATGAATAGGGTATACAAGGAGTATCTGGATAAGTTTATTATTGTATTTATTGATGACATCCTCATATACTCGAAGAATCCAGAAGATCACGCGGTGCATCTGCAGATTGCCCTTCAAAAGTTAAGAGAAAAGCAGTTGTATGCTAAGTTTTCTAAGTTGGAGTTTTGGCTGACGGAAGTACAGTTCCTTGGTCGCATAATAAGTAAAGAAGGTATCAAAGTAGACCCGGTAAAGATTGAAGTCGTATCAAAATGGGAGCAACCGAAGACACCAACGGAAATAAGAAGTTTTCTTGGATTAGCAGGATATTATCAAAGGTTTGTGAAAGATTTTTCGAAGATTGCATCCCCACTAACCAAGTTGACCAGGAAGAATGAGAAGTTCATTTGGACGGAAAAGTGTGAAGAGAGTTTCCAGGAGTTAAAACGAAGACTAGTGACGGCTCCAGTGTTAGCATTGCCAGATGAGACGGGAAACTTTGTCATTCATAGTGATGCTTCTCTGAAAGGATTGGGATGTGTGTTAATGCAGCATGACAAAGTGATTGCGTATGCCTCCAGACAACTAAAGCCTCACGAACAAAAATATCCAGTTCATGACCTTGAATTGGCGGCTATAGTATTTGCTTTAAAGTTATGGCATCACTATTTGTATGGAGAGAAATGCGATATTTACACCGATCATAAGAGCCTGAAGTACATATTCACGCAGAAAGATCTGAACATGAGACAGAGAAGGTGGTTGGAGTTGATTAAGGACTATGATTGTTCAATTAATTATCACCCAGGTAAAGCCAATGTAGTGGCTGATGCCTTAAGTAGAAAGGAAAGACTGAATATGATTAAGATTGTGGAAGAGTTGGCACGAGACTTAGAAAGAATGGAAATTGAAGTTCGAGGATCTAACGAAAGTCAAGAGCAACTATATGAAATTACTTTTCAACCGGCCTTGATGGAAAAGATTAGAAGATGTCAAGAAGGAGTTATGGAACATGAGTTGGATACTTTGACAGGAGAAGAGTTGTGTACTCAAAAAGATAGTCAAGGTTTATATAGGTTTTCGTCCAGAGTTTGGATTCTTGATGTAACAGAGTTGAAGAATGAAGTATTACATGAAGCACATAACTCTAGATTTTCTATACACCCTGGTAGCACCAAGATGTACCAGGATTTGAAGAGAAATTATTGGTGGCCAGGAATGAAGAAGGATATTTCCAATTGGGTAAGTAAGTGTCACGTGTGTCAGACGGTGAAAGCAGAGCATCAGCGGCCGAGTGGATTGTTACAACCTTTGGAGATTCCCCAATGGAAATGGGAAGACATTGCTATGGATTTTGTAGTGGGATTGCCAAAGACGAGAGTGAATCATGATGCTATTTGGGTAATCATTGATAGATTGACTAAGTCGGCGCATTTTCTTCCGATTAATGAGAGGTATCCGTTGGAAAGGCTAGTGAATTTATACTTGGATGAGATAATTACCAAACATGGAGTTCCTGTTTCTATAGTATCGGATCGAGACCCTAGATTTAATTCTAGATTTTGGACTAAATTCCAAGAGTGCCTAGGAACGAAATTGAATATGAGCACCACCTATCATCCTCAGACGGATGGCCAAAGTGAGAGGACGATTCAGACAATAGAGGATATGTTGAGAATCTGTGTTCTAGATTTTAAGGGTAATTGGAATGAGCACCTACCTTTGATTGAGTTCTCGTATAATAACAGCTACCATGCCAGTATAGGGATGCCACCTTATGAAGCTTTGTATGGACGAAAGTGTATATCACCATTGTACTGGGATGAGGTAGGAGAAAAGAAAGTGTTAGGCCCTGAGTTGGTCCAGCAAACTAGAGATGCCATAGTGTTGATTCAGAAAAGATTGGAAGCAGCTCAAGATAGACAAAGAAAATACGCAGATTTGCATAGGAAAGACATGGACTTTGAGATAGGAGCTTTGGCATTACTAAAAGTATCGCCTTGGAAAGGGTTAGTACGATTTGGTCAGAAGGGTAAACTTAGCCCTAGATTCATAGGACCCTTTGAGATTTTGAAGAAAGTGGGAAAGGTCGCTTATGAGATAGCGTTACCACCGCAGTGGCAGCACATTCATAATGTGTTCCACGTGTCTATGTTGAAGCCCTATGTCCCTAATTCGAATCAAGTCATAGAATATGAACCGATTGAGCTTCAACCAGATTTATCCTATGTAGAACAACCAGTTCAAATCCTAGACCGTAAGGAACGAGTCCTTAGGAATAAATCGATTCCTATAGTAAAAGTTTTGTGGAGAAATCCTCGAGTAGAAGAGTCTACTTAGGAATTGGAGTCAGACATACTTGATAAATATCCTCATTTATTTAGTTGAATTAGATTCTGGGGACATAATCTTTTTAAGGGGGAAGGAATATAACGACTCGTATATTTTTTATTTTATTTCTAATATTTGGAAGTGTAATAAAAGTTTAAGTAAATAAATAAAAGAACTGTATTGATTTTGGCAGCGGTTGTTGATTGTTATTTAATTAATTATGATATGTTGTTATGTGGGATTGGAATTATGTGATTTATTGGTGAGTTATGTGATTGTATTTCGCATGCAAAAGTGATTTTATGATAATTTTAATTCCATAAATATTTGGGTTGCCTTTAAAATTGGTTTTCTAATTTTATAGTTTCAATAATTATTTTTAGGACTTTATAAAATTGAGAAATCAATATTTCGTTAATTATTCATTTTTAAATGATTTTCTGAGTGTGTTAAATGCTAAAATCCATATTTAATTATGGGAATCTTTAAAAATTATGAAATTTATATTTTATGAGGTTCGTATTATTCGGAGAATTTTAAAATTATTTTGGGAATTTTCAGAAATCATTTTAGGCGTGCGTCGTTTCGTTATTTATTAAAAAGCGGATATAACGCGTACCTTAAAAATCGTTTAAAAATTTCGAAAGTTACGTTTTTATTTACTTCGGGATATTTATAATATTTTAAAGCTATTTTCGTAATTTTCGGAGGTTGTTTTATTCACAACTTATTTCGTTTAATTTCAGGTTTCGGGGCAAAACAGATTATCAAAACCTTTATAATTATCCTAAACACTACGTGTTGCTTTTATATTTCAGCAGGGGACACGTGTTGTTGCCTGCGTTGTTGCCTGTGCTTGATTGCAGCATCTGTTAAAAAAATATATAGATAAGATTAACATAGTAAAAGGGGGGTTTCCCTTTCACCCCGTTCATCTCAACAGTCTCTCTCTTATATCTCTCTCTCCGCTCTCTCCCCGTTTCCTGTTTTCTCAGTATTTCGGCTGCTTAATTCAGTCGTCGTTTCTGTTTTTCCGGCTTATTACCTCCGGTGAGCCACCACTTATCTTGGCTTGGCTGGTTCGATTCGTATATATATGTGCATGTAAATGTGTATATATTATGTGTGTGTTGTGTTATGTGTGTGTGTTGTGTTGTGTGTGTGCGTTGTGTTGTGTGTGTGTGTGTTCGCCGGGATGGTGGTGTTGTGCCTTGGTTCCGGTTTGGTCTGTGATGTTCGTTTTTCTATGGTTGGGCTTGCAGTTGGGCTTAGCATTTCGGGCTTTGCTGATGGGCCTGTTTATGCAGTTGGGATTTTGTGTTGGGCCTTGTTGGGCCGCTTGGGTGTTGATTGTTTGGATTGTGCAGATTTTTAATTTAATTTCTTTTATTGCAGGAAATTATTGATTAATATTCGTGATATTAATTATTCGTGTTGGAATTGATTTTAAAATAATCGGTAGAATTTATTTGGATACCCGAATATTTTCGGGCACCAATAAATTTTGCCGCCGTTCCGCGATGACTCGTTACGAGCTGACGGTGGACGGTGATGACGATGTTCTGAGTCCTAAATTTTATAAATAAATAAAATGATTTTTCGTAAAATATTTTCGGACTTAAATAATTAATTGTGATTGGTGTTGGGATGTAAGTTGTATAAAAGGATAAAATAATATTGTGGATTGTTGAGAATTGTTGGTGTCGATTATAATCGACGGGTAGTCTTATAAATAAAGAAGTTGCTGCCAAAATTTTCTAAAAATATATTTGTAATCGTATATAATTATGTGCTACGTGTTACCCCTATTTACGTTCGAGAAATATGATTACATGATTATGTGTATAATATTAATACGAGTCGGGTTGTCGGATTTGGGTTATTAGGATTTGAGGATATCAAGCATGTCGGTATAACTAATTAGGGTATTCTGTAATTGTAGATCCCAGTCGAGTTATTCCGGGATCAAAGTCAGCGTGAAAGCTATTAGGGTTTGTAAAGCGTTGCAAGGCAAGTACCCCTGACCATTCTTTTATGGTTCAGTGTATATGAATAGGTAAATGTTTTATTCTCGTAATGAAACAGAAACGTTTTAAGTTACGTATCCCCTGTAGTTATAAATCACTGTTTTCGAATTGTTTTGGGGAAAAGTAACTTCGAAAGGTACCTATCTCGAATGAAATGATTTGCGAACTGGATTTTTATATGTGTGCTGGTTAAATAAATGGTTTTGAAAGGAGATAGGTACAAGTGTTTTTAAAACTGGATAAAACGGTTAGATATGGGATACATTGGGGCCAGAGTAGGCCTATTGAGGTGGCGTAAGAGGCTAATTCAGTTGCGCGCATTATAAAACCGATTAGTCCAGCAGGTCAGAGACCTAGCTAGTCTCTGAGTTCCGGAACAGGTAAATGGGATGGCAGTTAGAGCCGTCTGGTGTTTATAGCCAGATCAGCTGTCTTCACATATCCGCTATGTATCTGATTGGGATTTGTGAATTATATGAAAGCATGATTTATTGATACAGCGGTTTTATAAAATAGTTAGCATGCTAAAATTGGACTCTGGTATTCCGCAGCACACTACAATGTTGTTTTCACAAAGCATGCTAATTAGTGATATCCAGTTACTTTGATTATCATTATGAAATGTTGATATCATGATTACAGCTCTGTTCCTATTATTGTTACATTATTGTTTTAATCTGTTGTTCATATTTGGTACTGCTGAGCGATTATGTTCACCCTTGCTAACTGTTACGTATATTTCGCAGATGCCTAGAAGATCAGTCAGACCAACCCTTGTTCCCGCCCCTACTTGACCTGGCTCCTCTGAGGTAGTTGTATCAGACCATGAGGTCTGAAGAGTTGCTGAATAAAGTAGTGTGTCTTAGATAGTGAATAAAGAGTTTGTAATAATGAGAACCTGAATTATACTTGAACCTGGATCGGATCTTAGTTTGGGGTCAAGTTAGTATATTCTAATAGCAATTCTGTTGTTTATATTTTTGGTAATGATGTTTAGTGACGTCAACTCCTGACCCCGGGGTTGAGGCCGTCACAGCTTCCTTCAAAATGGCGACAGGACGATGACGTGCTTTATGTTACTACGGGAAGAAGTGTTAAATCTGGCGCTAAACGTGTAGCAGGAGACGAGCATTTAGAAATGCGACGAGAACATCTTACATAGAATAAGCAACAGAGATGATGCGCCCAAAATGGGAAAACGTTAAGGAATGAAACTCTAGCACTAGTAGGAGCGATGTAGGGAGAAACGAATAAGCTGAAGGATGATTCCAAGCACTTGAAGATGCGCTAATCGTCCATGTTATCAATTTTAAGGGAAATGAAGTGGCCATTGACGTTAATCGAATTATCGACAATAACGAGTTATCATGCGTGCATTGGAACGGCTACAAAATTTGTACAGAAGAAAGAATCGTTCTCTCTTAGGTTGGGAAGAAATTGGTAAACGGAGGATACTGTACTATAGTTGAGTCAACAGACCAAAGAAATTCCTAGAACTTATTAGAACCCGGCTAATGGCAGCCCAGGATGAACAATAGAGATATGGGGACCAGAACTATAAAGACAGAAAGTACGAAGTAGCAGACCAAGTATTGTTGAGAGTACCTCCCGAGGAGGGTGTGATGAGATTTGAAAGGGAAAGGAATGTTGAACCCAAGATTTATTGGTCCAGTTGAGGAATTAAAGGACTAAGAAAGTTGACTTATAAATTAGCACCATCGTCGAACGATCACCAAGTTTATAACGAGTACAACGAATCGAGGATTGGAAATTTAAGCGTAAGAACTAAATATATGATTGAAAATGAGCTAATAAACTCGTAGCCAGACTTAGCGTATATCGAGTAACGTGTAGAGGTCATAAGACTACAAGAACCAGTACCCGAAAATATATTGGATGGATGAGTGGAAATTTTATGAAGAGATCAAATACTGCAAGGTCAACGTGAAAACTCGAGGTTGTCATGCGAGAAGCATATCCCTACCTGTTTCTGAACTGATTCCGGGACGGAATCCTTTTAAGGGGGGAAGATTGTAAGAACCCAAATTTTTGACATCGGTAAAAGACATTTATAAATGGTAATATAATAACTTGAATTTTTGAGACCTTGTAAAACATTTAATGAATAGTAACCCTGACGGATGGGGAAAAACTTTTAAGCCCACACTATGTAGTGCACGAGAAAATGAGTTTCGGAGTTGATATTACGATTATAAGTACCAAATTAGTGTATGTAGCTATTAGTTTTCGAAGAAAACGAACTTTGAAAAATGACCGTATTTACGACTTATCGAGGATTACAGGAATCACAATATAATTACGAGATTAAAACCCTACGAATTTATATTCATATATAATAATTAAAAATATAAGGAATAAATACGAAAGGAATTACGTCACGAACCATTTTACGAACAAGTATTACGAAAATGTTTAAGCGACCGAGCGAACGCGTAAATAATTATATAAACGTAACGCACTAACTAAACCATGGTAAGAGAGTAACCATGGTTACTTTATCAAATAGTAAGGTAAACTTAGGATTATCAAGCAAGCTATCCAAATAATGTGCTAAGGAAGCTAACATAAGTAGTTTCTAGGAAGCTACCAAAGATTTGTCCCTAAGATTTGCAACAAGAATAAACCTAGGGTTCAACCTAGGAGAATAAAAATCTAGTGCAAGATCTTCCACCCCATTTCCTAGAAGTTACCTAGAAAATCAACCAAGCTAAGCAACCAAGTGCTATAAATACCCCCCACCCCCATTTTTTTCTTCCATTCGGCCCCAAGGAAGAAAAGAAGGAATTCAAATTCCAAACTCCATGCTCTAGTTCTTGTAAAATCACCCAATTAATTCTCAAGCCTCCTAGAAATTAAACCAAGGTAAGAAAAATTCTTTCATCTCTTTTTATCAAGGTTTGATGGGTGAAATAAATTCAAGAAACTCACTAGTGAATAGTATTAATAGTAACCTCTCCTTGGTTTCTTGATTTCAATGGTGGTTCTAGGCTCCAAAAATCATACCAAGCACTTACAAGCCTCCACCATACTCAAGAACACATCTCAAGCTTTCAAGAAAGGTAAAAATCTTTGGCCCAACTTTATTTAAGATTCATTTTTAAGATCCATTTAGTATGTGGTAGAAAACTTAGTTTAAGAAGTTGTATTGTTGAGATCTTGAAGTTTAAGTTGAGTAGGTTTAAGGTTGATTGTTGTTGCCTCAAGAACATGAGGTTCTTGAGAGGAGTTTTTATGATGATGATGAAATATTGATTGTTGGTGGTTGTTTTAAGAGTTAGGGCGTAAAAGAAACCCCGATCGTAAACGTAACTCCGTTAAAACCAACGAATCGTAATTTAAGTTTCTGCAGAACGTCCCAGAGTTTTAAACTGTAGTTTATTGAAAAATAACCCTTGATTATGATAGTAAATGTTATAAGGATTGTTTAGGCGCTTGAATCGCTTGATTCCGATTTACGGATCAAAAGTTATGGTCGTTTTAGTAAAAGTGATTTACGCGACAAAAACTGCTACAAATCACGAATTTTGAAAATATAAAGGATTGACTTAAAAGTGTTCATAAATCATGAAATTTCTACAGAGAGTAAAATATTAAGTTTCCTAACTGCCATAAAAATTTCAAGTAAAAATAATGATTTGTCAATTTTATAAAAATATCGGAGTCGAGACCGCACGAGTAGAAATCGTAAGAATCCATAAGCGGAGCCGACAACGATAAAGAGAATGAACCTAAGATACTTAGAAAAATGAAGCGATCATGATGTGAATAAGGACTTAAAGGAATAATAAGGGTAGTATAAGTAGAGAGGGTGCATAATAAATAGCGCATGAGTGCGAGTCACCGTAAATTAGAACGGGACCTAACGAAATGAATTGTGTTTGTGGTCGTAGATTTCCGAGCGGAACCTAGAGCATCCTCCACCTCGAGATACCCAGGCAAGTTTACAAACCCAACTCCATTTTTACTGTTGTGTTGTGAAAGGATTGTTTTACTATCATCGCTTAAATACCATGTTTGCCATGATACGTAGTTTTTGAATTTTCGCATAATATAGCGATATTGTACGTTAAGTATATATCGTGAAATGTTATTTCGCTTTAAGCGTAATGTATTATATAAGACCGAGGGTCGGTCGGGATTTAAGATAAAACCCGGGAATCATTTCGGAGATATTATAGGGCGGATATAAGTCCATAATAGTATATTTTAAAGGGACTCATCATCCATTTACGAAACATTAAAACACCTCGAACTTTTAAAACGATTTCCCAACGAGCATATTCCCTCAACTATATTTTATTGATTCGGATAATAAAAATTATATACGTATTCCTTTATTATAGGAGTAGTATACTTCAACATTTATTTATTCAAAACCGATTAATCATTATAGATTATTAATTATGTAAACACAAACTAGTTGAGGAATATTATTTAATAAATCTTTTAGAGAGTAAACTCATTCGAGGTATGATTAATATCAATTATCATTTAGTTAATTATAGACTATTATTTAATTAATTATTATTATTAACGGATTTTTATTGATTTAAAGATCATAGATCCTGATATAAAACATACTTTTGATTTAGAAATATTAGTCGAATAATTTCAGATCGTCGGTGAATATTATCCCGACTTATTATTATATTAAATATAGTTTCGAGAAGAAACTTTTCCCCTTATTAATTATCTGTTGACAACGGTCAACTCACATCCTTAGTACTTCCTCCGAAATTCTCGGAAGTACGTATATACATATACATACACTTATATTTTAAAAAGGATAAACTATTTCTATCAACAAGCAAAACGCTTGGGGAACTTCGATGTGGTTCGAGTTCTCGAGATTGATAGAATTCTGTTGAATGACAATGGAGGGGTAGACTCTAGTACTACGTGTGCTGGATGGGCTACCAAAGGTACCGCAGGCGAAGGTACTCTGTGTACTCAGGAACTTGTGAAGTATGTGCATACCCGAAAATGGGACACGTAGCCCGAATGCGGCCAGGGTGATACCCGAGAGATGACGGTATTCGTCCTTTTACTAGTAAAGAAGGTTACTTCCGTAGGACGACTGATCATCGTATGCGGTGGCTCCTGTGAGATATCCAAACTCTTCCAATTGGAATTGATATGCAATAACGTAACCCAAGCCTAGGTGCTGGGATTACTATTAAGGTATTCGCAGGTTATAAAAACCCCCTTAAAGAATTATTTTCGTAAGAAGGTGTGGGACACCAAGGAAAACTATTTTTGAATAATACATATATATAATATATGATGTTATTATACAAACATGTTCATACTGTACATTATTTATGCTGAGCATTATAGCTCACACTTGCTTTCTTTTAAATGACACAACACAACAGATAACCAGTATGCCGGTGTGGGACCTAGTCACTTGCAGTCATGGGGAGGATCCCTGGCAGCTTTATCTCAGGTATGCTAGAGTATCAGATAGATATGAGATATCAGTCGTAATTATTGTAACTTCATGTAGAGGTTATAAATAATTGTTTGAGATCCTGTAAAGTACATTCGAGTGTAATAAAAGAAGATTACATCTTGTACGTCATTTCTAAGACTATAACTTGTGTGTGTGAGTATGAGATTGGGGTCTGTGGATTATTGAATCAATACCAGGTTACACATGAGTGAAGGATGGCGTGACGACCCAGATTCCTGACCCCGAATTTGGGGGCGTTACAACCAGGGGCCAAGTGATGAAATTGACATCCATAACTTGGAAGTGCCTCAGGTTTTGTACTTAGAAGCTCCACCTACTCAAATCACTCTACCAACAACACCACTTCTTGATGCTGATTTTAATCCAGAATTGCCTATAACACCTTCTCTGCATCTAGATACTGAAGATCAGATTTTAGGTGAGCATCAGAATATGGATGTTGATCAGAACTTAGTTGGAGATCAGCACTTAGAGGATGATGTTGAAGCCTCCATAGCCTCTCATACTATTCTTTTATCAGAGGATGCTGATGATGCTGATTCTATAAGTTCTGATGCTGCTAATGATGAAGTTGTTGGTGAAGCTGCTGCTACAAATATAGATGCTGATGCAGCTAGTCCATCAGGACATGCACCTCAACAAACTGTTCTTAAAGCTGAGATAGTCATGAAGTTTGTTACAGGGGAAACACCAGTACCTTGGAGTGAAACTCCTAGAGGACAGGAGTGGACAAAGGAGTGGAACACAGTTAGTTTTGTTCCTTCTGAAAAGATTCTTGTTGAGCATCTTGCAAAAGCTGATGAAATGCTGATAAATGATGATTTCAAGGCACAACTGAGAGTTACTGCATTGAGTACAAGGCACCTTCAAGGTCAACACTCAATAACTCATGACAAGGTGAATAAAATTCAAGAAAACTTAATCCAGCAAGATATGAATCTGAAACTTGAAAAGAAAAGTTTTTTCAACCTACCTTTGACCCAATTGCCAACATTGAGAAAACCCAAGAGAAGCAACAGTCTCAGATTGATGAAATTTTGAAGAATCAAGCTTCTCATCAAAATCAACTCAATGAGATCCAATCCTTAGTGGAATTGCTTGTCTCTCTTTTTTTACCTGCTGATGCCAAAAAGGGGGAGAAAGTAATTAAGTTCAAATGCAAACCTATTAAGACACTGAAGGGAAAGGATGATGAAAAAGATGACCGGGAAGACTCTGGAATGGGTGGAGGTCATGGTCAAGGTAAAGGTTTTTCATCAAGTAAAGATGGAACTACAAGTCAAAGAATAAGTTCTGATACTGGGAGAAGAATAAGTTCTTATACTGGTAAAAGGATAAGTTCTGATGAACTTCTGGAACTTGATGAGGAGATTTCAAGACAGTTATTTCTGAAAGAAAATCCAGGAATGGACTTTGAGAGTCTAAAGGAAGAAGAAGTTAGACTTAAGTTAGAAAAAGTCAACTCCAAATCTGAAGCTTCTATTGTTGAAAAGAATATTCCTAAGGCTAAAGGCATTGTGATAAAAAAGGATAAATCCTGAGGCAACTAAGGCCAAATCACAAATGGAGATAAATTCAAGGTCCAAGGGCAAAGAAAAAGTTGGAGAACCTGTAAAGGTTTATGTGCCTGCTATAGATAAAGAAATATCTGTTGAAGATGCTAATCTTACTCTGATTTCAAAGAAGATTTCTCAAACAACCTCTGACATGACTCAAGTTGTTCAGAGTCAAGATATAGTAAGTTCTGATTTGACACTGAAGCAAGCAACCTCTGACATAGCTCAAGTTGGCTTGATATCAGAAGATAAGTTAAAGGAAACCTCTGACATTGCTCATGTTAAATCCTCAAAGTTACTTCTACCAAGATTCACCAAAGCTAAACAGACTCAACCTTTGAAGGCTGCAGCAAGTGGTTTTGAAGCAAGAGTTGTTACAGGAAAGGAAGCAAGAGATAAATCTGGATTGGGTAGTGCTGATGAAAGAAGAGTACATAACACAACCAATGATCCAACTTCCTTAAGTGAACCAGGTGTTGGAGCAACTCCTGAAAGATTGAATCGACTTGAATCTATACAGATGGTTTACCATACCTTCTTGAAAGAACACATCTTGTTATATTTCATGACAGATGGAAGGGTATACCATATTAGGGAGAATGTTATACCACTGAAGTATTTTGAGGAACTAGAACATGTTCTATTCCCACTTCAAGTGAAGAACAGATTAACAGAAAGTGCTGCAAATTATTTGAAGACTCAAATTCAGAGACAGAAGAAGCTTTATTCTGTAAAGTCTGATAGCACATACTGTCCCAAGTACAGAGATCATAAGGGTGATATTATCGAGATGAAGCCTAACTCTGCTAAGATTATAACTACCTTTCTGGGTTATAAGGCTGTGGAATTCAATCTTGAGTCTGACAAGGCATATTTGATCAGACTAGATCAGGACATAAGAAAAGCTAAAATAAATGATCTCAGGGATGCTATCTTTCAAATTGGTGAAGATACAGTTGAATTGAAGAATGCTAAAAGGAGGATGATTGATGAACTTAAATATGCTGAGAGATGTTTGTTAAAGAACTATCTCAGAACAACTCCTGACATCAAAGAGATCAGTAATTGAAGCCAAGTCAAGATCTACAACTGCTCAAATTCTGATGTGTATACAGACTGAAGTTGTTATCAAAAGTTAAAGATGGTAAAGCTTTAAGGACTGTAAGTTGTAGTTATCTAGTCAAATTCTCATGCATTTGTACTTAATGTTTTTGACATCATCAAATATCTGTTAAACTTGTATATTATGTTAATTTACAAGTTGGGGGAGATTGTTAGATATATTTGATAATGTCATGTCTAATATGATTTGTGTTTAGTTTTTAGATCTTACTTAACAAGACAAATCAGTACTTAACTGGAAATCAACACTTATACTGAAGTCAGAACTTAAGTTGTCAGAACTTAAGTTATCAGGAGATATTTATCAGGAGATAATATCAGGACTTATGGGGACTTTCAGATAAGGAAGGCGGCTGATTGAAAGGAAAGAAGATCAAGACAAACGCAAGAAGAGATATGCATGAAGAAGGAATTCTATGAATAATAGAATACTTGGAAGAAAAGATAACTAATTGATATATTTTAGGAAGTAGAATTATATTCCATATCAATTAGAGATAATCTTGTAACTGTGTAGTATATAAACACAGGCATAGGGTTTACACTATGTGTGTTATCATTATCGAGAATAATATTCATTGTAACCCTAGCAGCTCTCGTGATAATTTGTTCATCACTGAGAGAGGACAGTTCCATATTGTAACAGAGTTTATTATAATTGAATAAAGTCTGTTTTCTGTTACATGAGTTCTTTAATTCGATTTGATTGTGCTAAACACTGTATTCAACCCCCTTCTACAGTGTGTGTGACCTAACAATCCACTCCCATGGTCACTGCAACCAAGTTAGATAAGGATACTGGTAAATCAGTAGATATTACTAACTACAGAGGTATGATTTGCTCCTTACTCTATCTAACTGCTAGTAGACCTGATATCATGTATGCTACCTGTCTTTGTGCAAGATTTCAGGCTGATCCAAGAGAACCTCACTTAATAGCTGTGAAAAGAATTTTCAAGTACCTTAAGGGTACAGCTGATCTAGGATTGTGGTATCCTAGGGAATCATATTTTAAGCTAATTGGTTACTCAGATGCAGATTTTCCAGGATGCAAAATAAACGCACTAGTGGAAGCTGCCAAAAACTTGGAGGCAGATTGGTTTCTTGGTTTAGCAAGAAATAGAAGTCAATTTTCACATCAACTGCAGTAGCATAATATATTGCTGCATGAAGCTGTTGTGCACAGATTCTTTGGATGAAGAATCAGTTACTGGATTATGGGTTAGAATTTTCTAAAATCCCTATTTTCTGTGATAATCAAAGTGCAATTGCTATGACAGGTAATCCAGTTCAACACTCAATGACAAAGCACATAAGCATTAGGTACCATTTCATAAAGGAACATGTGGATGAAGGTACAGTGGAATTGCATTTTGTTCCAACAAATCAACAGCTAGCAGATATCTTCACAAAACCCCTATGTAAAGCTACTTTTATAAGATTGGTAAATGAACTTGTAATGGTTTCAGGTTCTTTCTCTAAATCTGCTTAGTTTTTGTTCTCATGCATCAGACTTTATGATCAGTGTTTACAGATTGTATTATCTATATGTAATTTGTGCTTAATTTGAAAATTTATCAAATGCTGATTGTTATCTGATGTGGATCTATATACTCTGATAAGTGTTTTGAATGTTCTGTGACTATTCAATCCAATGAGGATAACTGTGCTAGATGCTGACCTAGTAGTCTTTAACATACTAGAAATCCCATGTTTGAATTAGTTATTTATGTGAAAACTCATTAACCCAAGCAGATTCTGATATTGAGCTTAGTCAAGTTTACTTTGTGTATCTTATTACTAAGTCACAAACTAGATTCTTGTTTCTTATCTGTCAAATTTTGATGTCAGTAAATCTTAAGAATGAACTAAGTGCTGATAAGCCTCACTTATCAAAAGAAAAGAAAAGAAAAGAATAAAAGTCAGGTGCTCCTTTGAGATCTAGAGTAAATATGTGAAAGGGAAGACCAAGTGCATTGCTGGTATTAAGTAATATGCATTAGAAAAGCAAAAAAAATTCTTGGTGACTTTTTACACTCTATGATTACTGGAGAAATACTCTGATAACAGTATAAATTCTGATAAGCAGTCGTGACTCACTTACACTGAGAAGCCACTGTAAAAAGGAATTTCAAAAGATGTATAAAATGAGCACAAACAGTTGAGGTGGACTCTTGCATAAATTTGTTCTATAGTAGACATCATGACTGATGACATATTTTAAGCATTTTTCTCAGTTATGCCTTATTTTTAAGATGTACTGAAGTTTATCAGACTTTAATCTTTATCTGATATTTTGCTAAATGCACACACACTTTCACTCCATATGAATGATGAAAATTACTGTGGTGATTAAGTTTTCATTGACAAACAGTTAAGTGTCATTTGCATAAATTCTGAGGACAAGCTCTGATGGAAGTTCTGATGATTAAATTCTGAAGAAAATAAGTCAGTATTTGTATGAAGAATTACAGAACAAGATATTCAATTTTTGAGTACAGAAGCCATGTTATGATGACTGTTAACATCTGATATAAGTTAAGTTCTGATATTAAATCCTGATGGAATCCTTGATGCTTACGTGGCATTATTCTTTACTTGACTTATTTGTGGTAAAATATGAAACAGTCATATTTAAATCAGAATATATTTGGGTAAGATAAAAATAGTCATAATCATTTTGGGTTAGTGGTAAACGTGTATGTCTTGAAAACCTGCATGTGCACGGTAATTATTGCCTATTTTCCGTGCCCATTAACTCATGCTTTAACCTTTTACTGACTGTTATTATTACACATCGATCTAGGGAGACGAGGCATCATTATTTTTACTCTCAATAGTTATACGGTCCTCGCGTCCCTTGGTCTTCCGTTGGCTATTTAAACCGACTACTCATCAAAGCCAAAGTCATCTTTCATTTTCTCACAAACTCACTCTCTTTTTATTCTCGTAAACAAAAATGGTTCGTTTCAACTTGTTCATGAACTATGAAACTTTCAATATAGAGTTGAGTTGTGATGACTGGCAACAGGAGTGGCATGTCACCGCCATTCCTGAAGAGCTCTGGAACTCAGTTCCACAAGAGGTTTACACAGACCTCTTGTTCTTTTCGATGGACTACCACCTCCATCTTGATCGTTTGGAAGAGGAAAGGAGAGAAGCTCTCTGTCAGCAAGAACGGAATATCCGTCTTGCAGTGCTCTTCGTCAGCAGCAGAAGGAACTAGTCGTTTGGCTTCTTAGACTAGGACTAAGGCTGTTGATGTTAAGAATCTTAGAATAGGACTATCTTGTAATTTTTGCATGTAATTGATAAATTTCATGAAATGTACTTATCTGATATATTAATGAAATTTCCTTTAATTACAAGATTTGTTCTTTGTTTCTCAAATAATATGACTATGCATGTTTTAATTGTAATTTGTTAATCTTTACTTCATCGATTTTTAACTTTATCCTGTGATGAATGTTTTGATTCGATTTTTGATAATTTGAGGAAACAATTGAAGCACGGGTTCATGCATCTGAACCTGTGACAGATGTAGCTGAGAATATTACTTTTCAGAAAGACACAGCAGCTCAAAGTTCTGATACTTTGAAAAGAAAGAAATCTGTAAGTTCTGTTGCTGCTGAAGCAACTCCTTCATTGGCAAGGAGATTGAAGAAAATGAAGGTTAGGATGTATTTGGCTAAGGCTCCATCAGAAGATACTGAAAAAGCTGAGGAAGGGGATCAGGAATCTCTGATCTCACAAGAACCAGTTATCATTGAAGCCCTTCCAGCTTAAGCCAAAGATACTATTAATGCTACGGTTGTTACCCATCATGTCTCTCCTATTAAAGCTATAGATGATGCTAAAGAAAAAACTGAAAATTCTGAAATAAATATTCATAATTTGAATATACCTGAAGTTCTTTATCTGGAAGCTCCATCTACATCAAAGACACCAGCTCTGGAGATAAATTCTGATTCTCAGAATTTAGATGATGTTATTCCTCAATCACCAGTTGCTTCACACACTGTTGAGCTATCAGAACATCACGAGTCTTCCTCAAGTTCTGATGACAGTATTTCTGCTGAGCATCCAGTTCCTAATCTGGGCAAGGTAGAATTGTTGAAGAAATTTGTTAAAAAGGAAGCTCCTATTCCTTGGGAGGATACTCACAGAGGTGTTGAGTGGACCAAGAAGTGGAATGAATTAGATTTTATTCCATGTTCCAAAGTTCTGACAGAGCATATTGCAAAAGCTAATGAGTTGCTCACAAATGCTGATTTTAAGACACAACTCAAGATCACAGCTCTGTCTACAAAACATCTTCAAGGTCTACATACTTCTACTCATGAAAAGGTTGATACACTCAGAGAAAAAGCTGATAAGCTTGATCTACATCTCAAGCTAGATAAGAACAGGTATATCAGACCTATTTCTGAAAAAGTTGAAGCCATTGAGAAAACTCAAGAGGAGCAACAAGCCCAAATTGCTGAGGTCCTAGCTAATCAAGCTTCTCAGAAAGTTCAATTGGATGAAATCCAATCTTCAGTTGAACTTCTTCTTTCTCTCTTACTTCCTGATGATGCCAAAAAGGGGGAGAAGGTAGTTAAGTCCAAATGTTCACCTACTTATGAACTAAAGAAAAAGGATGATAAAGGTGATGACCAGGGAAATTCTGAAAAGAGCAGAGGTCAAAAAAAAGTTCAAGGAAAATCTTCTATTCAGAACAAGTCAAGTTCTGATGCTGTGAATGCTCAAAGACTGAAGTCAAGTGCTGATAAACAAAGTCTGGTGTCAAGTTCTGATATTCTGATTCAGTCAGGATCTGAAGACTCTCAGAAGTTTTTGCAAACTCTGAAGTTAAAGGGGAAACAGACTACTGTTTATTACAAAGATCCTTAAATCCAGACACTTGATGAGGAGATAGCTAGAAGATTATTTCTGAAACACAATCCAGGAATGGATTTAGAAACTCTCAAGGAGGAAGAAGCTAGATTTGCTGCTGAGAAGACAAATCTTAAGTCTAAAGCTTCTGATGCAAAAAAACCTCCAAGACCTAAGGAAAAAGGCATTGTGATCAAGGAAAAGTCAAATTTTGAAACTTCAAAGTTCAAGACTAGAGCACAGACTGAGAGTGATCCCAAAGAAAAAGGGAAAGGAAAAGTTGATGAACCAATCAAGCCACTGGACTTGAAAACTTCTCAAGATCTGATGAAACCAGTGTGCAAAATGGTTCAAGTTACTGATGATAATCTTATTGAAGATGAAACTGTTCAAATTCTGAAAAGAAGAAAGATAATTGAAGAATCTAAAACAACCTCTGACACTGTTCAAGTTGTTGTTCAGAATAAAGGACAGCAAGGTGCAGAAGAAACAACAAATTCTGATCAAGCTATCAAGACATCAACCACTGACAATGCTCAAGTTGATTTGAAGAAAATGACAATTGCTGATAAGAAGAAGCTGTTATGGAAGAAAGCTACTCCAGTTGAACCAAAATCCAATCTCATGATTAATCAACTCGCTACATTTGGGTTGAGAGCCAAGCAACCTAGAGATAGAGCTGGATTAAGTTCTGACGAAGAGAAGATTCAAACAGGAGTAGAGGTTACTCTAAGAGATCTTTTCATGTTGACATACAAACCATATGAACAAATCAAACAAAGGCACCTTGACAAGGTGTTGCTTGCTCAAATTGTGATAGATGTTCATGACAAAGAGAATCTAAAAGAGAAATTGATCTTATTTCTCAATGATGGTAGGACTTATAGACTAGCTGATACTGATGTACTAAAAAAGTCTGTCAGAGAGCTTCAACATATTCACTATCTTCTGGAAGTAAAATCTGATGTTACAAGAAGATGGTCAGAATACATTTTGAAGGCTATAAGAGATCTATTCATAATTTCTGGTACAAAGACTTCTCATTACAGTCCAATGATTATTGAAGGTGATGAAAGAGAAATTCCTATGCTGAAGAATTCTGCTAAGGTGGAAGTTATTCTGAAAGGAAGATGCTTATGTTATAATGAAAAATCTTCACATCCTAAGGTTATCAGACTTGGTGATGGACTTGAAAGAACATCCATTCAAGCTCTCAGAACAACCATTTATCAAATTGGTGATAGTAAAGAAGAAGAACTGATGCAGGTCAAAGCACAGTTAGCTGAAATTCTGAGGAAAGTTGAAGATAATCTGATAAATGATTTTGTTAAGAATTATTATGGATTCAAATTGATTCAGTGATGTTGGTAAAGCTGGATGTTTTGTAAGTTGTAGTTAATAGTCTTATTAAACTCTTATTGTATTTGAACTTAACTATTTTTAACATCATCAAATTTATTAACTTGTACATTCTTGCATAATTTATAAGTTGGGGGAGATTGTTGGATATATTTGAGATGTCATGTCTAATATGTTTCATGTTTAGTTTTCAGATCTTAACAAACAGGAAATATCAGTTCTTACTTGAATCAGGACTTACTGGAAGTCAGGACTTAAGGGTATCAGGACTTAGATTATCAGAAGATAATATCAGAAGATGGATATCAGAACTTAAGTACTGGAGGACTAACAATTAAGGAAGGAAGCTGATTTACAGGAAAGAAGATCGAGACTAATACATAAGAAGATATGCATGGAAAGAGTTAGAGGACTAGAAGAATTATATAAGATATTTGATTGATATATTTTAGGAGACAGAATTATATTCAATATCAATTAGAAGTTATCTTGTAACTGTGTGTCTATATAAACACAGACATAGGTTTACACTATATGTGTTACGATCATCGAGAAGATCATACATTGTAACCTAGCAGCTCTCGTGATATTTGTTCATTACTGAGAGAGAACAGTTCCATTATAACAGAGTTTATTATATCGAATACATCTATTTTCTTTTAATTGTGTTCTAGATCGATTTGATTGTATTCTACATGACGGCAGGGAAGTTTGCTTACACTTGGGAAGGCCTTTACTTCATAGATGTTGTCGTAGGACGTGGAGCTTACCGACTGTCCAGTATGGATGAGACATAAATACCAAGAGCCTAGAACACTTCGCACCTAAAACTTTATCATGTGTAAAGTTTTCTATCTCATCTTTTCAAATTTCTATTCTTAGAAGTCATTGATCAATAAGTCGATTAGGACATAGTTAGTTTTTGTTAGTCGTTTTTGTTTGGCATGATATTGTGTGCTACTTGTTATCGTTTGCTCTTGGTAAACCATCTATGAAAGATCAATTTTATGATTCAATTCACTATGAGTTACTTTACTATGCAATGTGATTATGCTTTCAAGTTGCGAATTACTTAGATAAAATATATAAGATTATGCTTATAGGCACTATTTGCGTTTGCACTCTAATTCTATAAAATTTTACAACATCACTCTACAGTTGTATAAAATAAAAATTCTCAAAGGGCTGATCACCCAGTTAAAATTTTTGCTAATTTGCAAGTGTCGTACGCACTTAACGAATTCAGTCGACAACAAAAGCGCTATGATATCTATTATGGAAACTACAATATTTACGTACCCATATGACATTCTACAAATTTGTGCAAAATGACTTGGTGTGTTTCAAGAGGGAATAAAGCCTTTTAACCACCCTACCAGTGCATGCACCAATGTATGTTAACGGAATGATGTGTTAACGACTTTTAACAATAAAACTATACATTTTTACAATGAAAAATGACGACATATATTAACGTTTGCAATTACGTAGAAAACAATGGACAATGACAAACTAAAAGATAGACTTAACGACAAGTTAGGATGATTCTTTTTCCTAAGAGACTGTTCGTCAAAATTCTACAAGACAAACATGCATACAAATACCGTCGAGGACATATACATATGATCTTGATGATAAGACTCAGTCAACACCAAACGACCTAACCAAGCGGAAAGATTAGAAGTTCAATAAAATGTAAAACCCAGAATGATTACGATTCAAAGATATAAAAATTACGATTAGTATTCGACAAAATAAAACAGAATTCCCCTTCTAAAAGACGAAACATGAATTCAATGTAGCAACTTAAGAACCAAAGTGTGAAGCAAAAAATCATAAAACAAAGCAACAATATCAAATTACTCCTCATCAGGACTATCATCATTTGGGGACTTCAAATCAATGTCTTCATTGGGAGTATCAAACTCATCTAGAGGGAAGGCGTCGTCGGGAAAGTCCTTATTATAGATCTTCACGGTCTCAAGCACGTCCCAGGTCTTCCACTCTCCCTATGAAACTCCAACATGGTGTTGACCCTAGTCCTCATAATCTGCTGGTGCACGACCTTCTCAGCATCATAACGCATATCGTGTTCAAGGGATTGGACCTTGGTGGCAAACTCATCAAACTCCTTTTGAAGATCATTCATGCACGTCAACCTCTCCTTGGCAAATTTCTCTACAGCTTCCAAATTCTTGACACAGGACTGATGCTCCTCATCAAGCTTTTTAGCCTTCTGCATCTTATGATTATAGACTTCACGGGAAACCAACACACTTTGGAGCGTCTACATGAAACAGGAAAAAACATAAATTTATAGGTATCTACAGAGAGTATAAAACAAAGAGAAAGTAAATGCAAATCTAAAGAAGGAAAATCAGACTTACATCAAAGGAGTAGCCCGCTGCGTTGTCAAGAATGTCTTCAAGCTTCTTAGAAGAAAGCTCCTCCATTGATTGAGGGAGCACCATGTCATCAAGCAAATGTGCGAAAAAGTGGGGATCAGCACGAACTGAGTATCTTTGAGTCAGGAGTAGTATGGGAACATCAGAGCTAATGGTGGTTATAGACGGGTTGACATGAACCTTCTTAGTCAGGGGGCTAATTGGGGGACTGAATAAAGGGCTAGACAACATAGGAGCCTTGGATGACTCAGTCTTAGTAGACCTCTCCTCACGAGATCTCTTATTGAACAAGTCTTTACCGGAAATCAAAAAAGGCTTAATGGTTGAGGGCTTAAATTCTACAATTAGAAAATATGGTTCAATCAAGGATAACAAAATAGTCCATACAGATAAGGCCAGTAAGACGTATGTCAGAAAAGAAAGGAAACGACATATAACTTTGGCGTATCTCCGTCCTATGCTCATCCCAGTGTCCTGGTCACTTTTGGGGCTCTCTAAAGTCTCGGAAGACAGACTCTGAACTGACGTAGACAGTTTGATAGCGGCAGAGACGACTAGTTTTCCTCTAGTCCTATGTGCAATATTCTTGGACCTGGCTTTCTTTAAAATACTACTTTCACCTCTCTATAACTTCTTCATATTGGCTACAAACTCCTCGACATTGACCTTACCAGTGTTGCGAATTGGATGCTCAAGACAGTTAGGCCATAGTCTCTCAGAAACATGCAGAGACCAGATCTTGTCCACAATGGCCTTAGTGGCGGTGTCGTTATCATCAAACTCAAAATCACAATCTACGAAAATAAACAATATATAAGCATCTCAACAAATAAGCCTACGATTAAAATGTCTAATTACGGAAGGATAAACATCAAATAATGCTAACATGGATGAACAAATATGAGAGGTACACGACATAAGACATATATGATAAACAGAGAATAATACAGTGAATAAAATACTTGCGGAGAAGATTTGAGAGTCATACCCGTGTTGCTCCAACATTCCAGAAGATAATCGGCATCTTCACCCAGCATTTTCTTCTCAGCAAACACATAGTCTTTCTTCCAATTTCTATCATTGACGGTTTCATTGTTGAGTATCAAGGGGTCCTCAGTGTCTTTATTTGTGAAACCAACTCTACAATTATTGTACTTCTTGAGGCTGTAGGAATGCTTCACGATGCCAACATCAATATTCAGTCCATGTTTCTCTTCGATAGCATCGAGACATGCTAAAACCCTCCATGCAGGCGGCATCAATTGCCCAGGGGATATGTTCAGAGCGGTCAACACACCATCAATAAATTTGGAAAAAGGGAAAATAAGGCCAACATCAAATGGGTAGTAGTAAAAACATACCCATCCCTTCTTGAATGAATCAGCATGAACAGTTGATTCTGGGACAATTTTATATTAACATCAGTGTGGAAGAGTAGCTTCATCTCTTCAAACCGTTCTGATTCGATCAAGCTGGGTTGGCTATCACGAGCATCGAGTAGATTAGTCAAGATCCAATTAGGGTTTTCAAGAGAAGTTTTGGGGGATTCGCTACAACTTTCAGAGCTACGAACAGATTTTTTGGCCATGGTTGTGGGAAGAAAAGCGGTTTTGATTTGTAACAAAAGGAGGAAGAGGATTGAACAAGACATGGTGAATAATGTTACAGAAGAAAGAGTTGTGAATGTATATATAGGAAAGAGGAAGAGCAAAGATAAACACGGGAGAGGGTTTTATGGAAAATGTAGAGCCAATGCATGTATATCCACGCAGCACGCGGAGTGATTACCAAGGAGTGATGGGACGTCTTCCTAGATACATCTAATTATGACAATAGATTTACTTAACCACAATTCTAGCTAAAAGATTTTATAAATTTATTTTTTATATTTATAAAATCTGGGGCTATTGTTATGTATGAAATTTTGGACATGACAAGAAGGAATCACGACATTAACATGACGGGATGTTAAGACAGGAAAAGTAAGAGATCGTCTTAGACAACATTAGTAGAAGAAGCCGACGCCTGGGAGTAGGACTCAGTCTAGCAGCTTCCGCATAAGTAGGAGAAAGAATAGGTAAGCTTATCTCCATGTTTAATTGCAACGATTTGAATGAGAGAAGGGGGGGAGGTTGGAGAAAAAGAAGGAAAGTAAAGAAGATAAGAGGAGGAGTATGATCAACGCAAACACACATCAGCTCACACTCGAGAAAGAGCAAAGAGCATCTCGATTCATGATCAACATATCGAGTATCTTGTATATATTTCTCAGAAAAATTGTATTCATGGTGGCATAATTCAACCTCTTGTAACACATTTTCAAAAGATTAGTGGATCATATTTCGGTTGGGCATAAAATCTCACCCGCAATTTTTCCCGTTCTCGGATTTTCCGCGTCACCAATCTCGAGTGTCTTAGTAGTTTACTTTAGTTTCATTTATTCAAGTTACTTAAGATTAACGTTAATTGATTCTTAGCATTTAACCACCAATTTTTCGGTAAAAACAGATATATCAAAATATTGAACATGAAATATATGAGGGAGTGCGCATTTTATTCATTGATTCAAATAGAACTATGTTTGGTAATTATTTGCGAAAGTTTTGATATGTTAAATGTATATGGTCCATAAAGTATTTGCGCAACTTTTAATATACTTAAATATAAAGTTATATCAAAGATTAATTGAAAACGACAATTTATGTCCGTTCTTGCTTCCACATTACTTCGAACATAAAGCATTAACTAGTAGTAGCAGCTCTGATAATATCTGATTTTTAGAGCATCATATTATTTTACAACAGGTGTATTAAGCAGCTGAAGGGTCGAGAACTTGTCCAGTGAACAGAACAACTCCAGTCACGTCTTCTCTAACAAGAAACATGAATGGGTGGTCTGCAACAAAGTCCTTCAAAATCTTAGTTGAACCACCACCGCATAGTAAAAGAAATGCAGCAGCACATTCAGTGCCTTTTTCATTAACTTCAATGAATGACTTATGAAATGTGTTTTTGACAAACAAACTCTGACCTTCAGGAGATTCATTCACCATCTCAGTAAAATCACCTGGAAAAAATGGTGAGACTAGCCCTAGTCCCTGTAATGCTTTTGATGCCTCAAATCCAAATGATATTTTAAATTTGGGAATCCAAACTTTGCCAACCGGTTCCATGTGACTTGTAATGTACCGGTCAAGAAATCCTGATTCTGAGCCAAGTTTCTCTACTAATGCTGGTAACCCGTCATTTGCCTCTGGGAGGAAAAAGTTCATAGAAAATTGGCGTTGCTTGCATTGCCTTGTTTGTAGCGAAACCTCAACACTTTAAAAGTGTCAAAGGCACTAATATATGTATGTGCTGCACCGGATTTGGTCATGAAGGGGACCTGAATAGAACTACCATCAAGGAGGTGGAAGTCATATGTTTTTGTATTTCCCACCTCAAAAGGATAAAGCCAGTCTCCTTTGAAATAGATAGCATTAGCATAAACAAGCCACGTCAAGTTATCAAACGATCCAGGAGGGAAAACGTCTTTGATAAGGCCACGGGTTTCCTTTTCAACCCAAGAGTTCAATATATCGGCTGACTCATTAGGCTACAATAGTTTACATACATTAACATCAGATATATCATCAATATTAGAAATAGGTAAAGTTATAATAGAAAGCACAAATTAAACCACAGGAAATGACAAACCTTATTCTTCAAATCAAGGGCATCAGAAGCAGCTTTGTACACTTTGTCCACCACCTGTTTAAAAGGAGACTTAAAGGACAGAGATTTGTCGATCCAAACACCATTAGCCAAGGACAAGGTAGGCCCTCCAGAGGATGATCCGTCAGCAAAAATGACATTCATGAGATACGTTGATAGCGAGTTAAGTTCTTTAGTACTTTTAGCTTTAAGGAAAATGAGAAGCTCATAAGTGTTTGGCCTTTAGCAGCAGCTGCAATTAAGCTGAGAATAACTTGCATGGAGAGCGGAGAGCAGACGACATTTGAATCTTTGCCATCATTCTGCAGAATATGTTTTGTCAGTGTTAACGAGACATCAGTCAGGTTCTTTATTGATTTTTGAAACTCCATTTGTGGGATTTTTTTACTACACTTCTAGTGTTTTGAGGATACAATGTTCATCATGAACTGAGAACAATTTGTACACCTTTGCAAGATTTTATATAGAAGTCCTGGAAAATGAAGAGGCCCAATGCATTGTAACGTCTGAATTTAAATGTGTGCGTGTATAAATTACTTATCTGAACCTTTCTGAAATCTGTAATTACAATCAATAACTGAAAAGGCTAAGGGATTTACTACGAAAGAAGATGAATGGATGATCAGAGGTTTTTTACAAAAATTCTGGTCCAGATCAGGAGATTCTGACTATTGCATTTCATGAATAAGAAATTTAATTAAATGTAGTGCTAAAATTTATTTAATATGCCTTCCCGGAATATTAAGAGGTCTATACATGCATTGTTCAGTCTGAACTTTTCTTTTTTGGAAAGAATATCGGAGCTGGAATCTTAGTGTAATTTTCTGTATCTTATTCTTACTTCACAACACAGATAAATAATATTATAATCAATAACTAACTAGAGACTAATGGAATTACTTTGATAAAAGATGAATGAATAATAAGGACTCTACATAAATAATTAAGGTCAAAAGCTGAACTAGACCAAGTGCTTCTTGAAAGAAACTGTATCAGAGTTGTTTGGAGTTAGAGACTAACACTAAGGATGTATACCAATGTTCTAGTTTCCTGCTCAGTAGCTCGTTCAGTGTGGAATGTTTCAATTGAGCGCAACACTAGTTTTCTTTTTATGAGTTAAAGACTTTTGGAATTATATTATTAAAAATAAAAACAGAGCTGATGTTGCATTTGTGGCTATGCTATGTTGGATGCTTTGGAAGAATCTGAACTTTCAAGTGTGGAGAAATTGTTTACTACCTCTGTTGGTGCTTTTCAACATGCTATGCCTTGCTTGTCCAAGTGGAGACAAGCTTAGCTGATTTCCAATAATAGGCATCAAACTAGCGAGGTTGCAGTGGAAAACTGGTCTCAACCGAGTGAAGGTACACTGCAATGTAACACTGATGCCTCTATATTTGCACATATCTTTACTGCAGGCTTGGGGTTAGTGCTCTGTAACTCCAGTGGAGAGATGGTGGCAGATAAATTGGTGTTCAATCCTGTGCTCTGAATTCTGATGCACTAGTTGCTGAAGCGGTGAGCTTAAGGGAAGCTCTTAGTTGGTTACAAAGGGTCTTAAGGATGTGCTTCTAGAATCTGATTCGCAGCTTCTTGTTCAAGAATTATACCGTGAAGATGAACTAGATTCGATGTTTGATCTGATGGTTGGTGATTGTAAACTCCTTCTGGAATCAAGTAGCTCATATCTTAATTAAAGAAACGTACAACAAACGATTAATCTTCTTTTATAAGAAAGTCTCATAAGAAAATACAGGGGATCTAAAAGAGACAGTATAGAATAAGTTTTGTTACATGCATGGTCCATGGCCATGGCTATTTGGTCACAACGCGCAAATGATAAAATGTCCTCGTCTCCCTTAATTTACAAATTCAACTTTGTCGTAGCTTAACAGTTCAGTAGGGGTGATAGTTACACGTAACAATCCAGTACCAGACATCATTCATGCACTTAACCCTGGCGCACCCAAGCTGGACCGAGTTGGGATTAACCACTTGAAGGTAATGCCCGCATTCCTCCCCTGGTGCACAAGTCTTGGTTTTATTATTCCAATACTGCTTCTCGCTCGCATTATAATCCACAATTTCTTTGGCTGTGGCATCACCACCACCTCTAAATAAATTCTCACCGTAAGGTCCGCCTGAATGTTGCATGAGACAGTTTGGGCCTATCTTTTTGGCGTAGTGCCTAGCGTATTTGGCCACAGTCTCGTCCCACGCGATTGGTCCTACACCATCGGCTGCACGAACTGCATTGTGGGCATCGACGAAGTCTTGTGGTGAGTTTTGAGCAAGGGAGGCCTGAACCATGAAGAACCACATGGCACAAACAAGAGTAATGGAATATTTTGGCAGCTCCATTCAATTAGGCTCGATAATGTTACGTGTTTATGATGGGAAATGTAGACGGACAATAAGAGGTATTTTATAGGGGCACGGAGCAGAAATCTTAATTAATCTTTTGGAATCACAAGACTTGAAAAATTGGCCTGTGATCAATTTTTAAATCTAAATGTGAGACCAAATTGTGTGTAGTTTAGTCCCTTGATTCCGTCCCATATGCAAGATGCATCCTTGATAAGCGGGGTAGTATTTAGCATGTGAATAGATGTCACTTTCGTTTCTTGCGTTAAGTAACATCTCCCCGATCAAATTGGGATACATTCGAACTAGTATAATTTGTCATTTCAAACATTTTTGCTCTAAATCGACCATTTTAGGAGCTTATGTCGCAAATAACGTCACCTGCGAATAAGTTTGATTTTTCTTGAACGAAGATGCCTTTTGAATCATGAAGTACGTCTATATATATACAAGTAAATGGTCAAATAAAAACCGCTAAAAAAAATTAAATGAAAATTAAGATAAACAAGCCCTATATACATCACTCACCTCGTAGATCACACGGGGCCTACTTACCGTCTCCCAAAATCCACCCCAGACCCGCCGGGCCTAACCAACGCTCAAATTATAATCTCAAATAGCCCTACATGCAAAATATACCCCAATGGGCCCTAGCTCACTAGGCCCCATTTAACAACCCAACTAATAAAATTTCTCAAAATAATACTTATCTAAATCCAAACTCCATTAAAATCCGATAAAACTTTCAATTCTTGAAATAAAATACAACCAAATTACAATCAAACCAACAAACTCTAAAGAAAATCTAAAAAAATACAAAATTCCTCAAAGTCTTGGAACTTGCACTCTTCCCCTTAAACAACCCACCTAAAAGAGAGAATACCTGCCGAAGGAAAACAAGAAAAACAAAGGACCGGTAGTGAACGAAAGGCTCATATACGGATATAAAATAAAGCATAACTGAACAAATATTAAAAGATGACGAGGCTAAGAACACAAGTGAATATCTGAATGAAGCACAATAATAATAGTGAATGAGACAATATAAAAAAATGAATACTCAACTCACAAAACAAAACTAAATGCTTACCACCCAAAACTTATCATACTCTTACACATATCCTTATCAATTATACATAATAATCACAAGTAATATAATCGAAAGAATAATGATAAAATGAAATCATACCCTTACACATACTCTTACACATATTCTCACACTTACAAAATAATACATAAAATAGCTTACATACGAACATGGGAGATAATCTTACACTTACAGGATGTCCTATATTTTCGGTAATCCAGAAATATGTAGTCATCAAAACTTACAGGGGCTTGTAAAGCACAAAACAAATGCTACCCAATATCTTACAGGGGCTTGCACGACAATAAGCACATGCTACCCAAAAGGCCAAATCATACCCCAATATCTTATAGGGGCTTGCACGGCAATAAGCACGTGCTACCCAAAAGGCCAAATCATACATATACTAGCCATTGTTATACGTGTTCCACAACTTCGGCGACATGCCCATACAATTTAATTACACTGCATAGGAGGTGCCAAGCACGAGATTATCCACTCGCAACGGATGTTTTACAAACTCCCAAGTCATACAAATAACATAAATAACTCAAAACAAATACTCAAAGATCACACACCCAAATATCTTATATCTCCAAAATCATATATAAATATATCAAGATAACCTCAAAACACTATAACCCAACATCACGAAACAAAATAACATAACAAACCACTAATTATTGATAAGCTCAAATCTGATCAGTTTCAAAAAATGCCAAATAAATGCATAAAGACGAATTAAAATTAAAAAGTACGCAACACGAAAGTAGTAGGAAATTCCGAGACCTTTCCAGAATGGTAAGGATCGAAAAAAATGAACAAGTAACGAATTCAGAAAACAAATAAATGCGGACTGCAGAACAGAATCAGCCCCTGATTATAATTATATTTTGATGTTTAAGATATCAAAATCACAGAATTTAGCAGCAGAATGTAAACGCAAATTGCAGATATCTAAAAGAGCTTTCCAGAATGGTATTGCTCATAATATTTAAACAAATATTCAATTTAATACTATTTTTCAAAGATTGGATATTCAAATCCTGAAGTCAAACAGGCAGGTCATATAAATTGCAGAAAAACTCATTTTAGAGCCCGAATTTCACAAACGGCAAGGAACGAAAGTTATAGATAATTAAAAGACCTTTCCGAAATGACCAAAATCAACAAATTCTAACAGATAACGAATCAGATATGAATTTAACAAGAAATTAGATCGTATACAATGAAGAATACGGAAACGAAAAACAAGAGAACAAAGAAGATATCCGTACCTCGAGATCTTAGTAACCGAGAATGAAAATCAATAAATTTAGAACCCCAATCACAAGAACCCTAATCCCTTAAACTCCAAATCCATAATCTCCGATTTGACTTTGTTGTTCATCTATTTCTCCTTGTCTTGCCTTCTCTTTTCCTCTTTTTCTATCTATATTACTCTCTCCTCTTCTCTCCATCTCTTTCTATCTTCTCCTCTTTTCATAAAACGTAAGTAATCTCTTTTTGTTCTCCCTGGTGTTTTTTTTTCAAACCTAACTCTTCTCTTCCTTCTTTTTTTTTATTGAAACCCACACCTTTTTTTTATAAAAGCCTTACTATTTTTTTAGCTAACACTCTTAAAACAATATTCTGAATATAAGAATAAAAATAAACTTATGAAAACTATTTTAACTATAGCATACTGACATTAATAAATAATTAAATCAAATAATTCAACTAAAAATAATTATAAAAAAATCGGGATGTTACATTCTTCCCTCCTTACAAAAATTTCATCCTCGAAATTTAATTGACACATCTCTTTTTTTAAAAAAAACGGATATAGACAGACAAGAAAAGAACACGAAGCGAATAACATTCTTAACTAACAATCCATTCTAAAGTCTACCCACACTCACAGGTCGAGCCTAAAGGCAACTTTAAGGCTATAAGTCTATCTTACAACTACCCACAATTCATACATCGAGCCTAAAGACAAGTCTACAGAATCTTAAAACACTAGCTCTGATGCCAACTTTAACAACCCAACTAATAAAATTTCTCAAGATAATACTTATCTAAATCCAAACTTCATTAAAATCCGATAAAACTTTCAATTCTTGAAATAAAATACAACTAAATTACAACCAAACCAACAAACTCTAAAGAAAATCTAAGAAAATACAAAACTCCTCAAAGTCTTGGAACTCGCACTCTTCCCCTTAAACAACCCACCTAAAAGAGAGAATACCTGCCGAAGGAAAACAAGAAAAACAAAGGACCGGCAGTGAGCGAAAGGCTCATATACGGATATAAAATAAAGCATAATTGAACAAATATTAAAAGATGACGAGGCTAAGAACACAACTGAATATCTGAATGAAGCACAATAATAACAGTGAATGAGACAATATAAAAAAAATGAATACTCAACTCAGAAAACAAAACTAAATGCTTACCACCCAAAACTTATCATACTCTTACACATATCTTTATCAATTATACATAATAATCACAAATAATATAATCGAAAGAATAATGATAAAATGAAATCATACCCTTACACATACTCTTACACATATTCTCACACTTACAAAATAATACATAAAATAGCTTATATACGAACATGGGAGATAATCTTATACTTACAGGATGTCCTACATTTTCGGTAATCCAGAAATATGTAGTCATCAAAACTTACAGGGGCTTGCACAGCACAAAGCAAATGTTACCCAATATCTTATAGGGGCTTGCATGGCAATAAGCACGTGCTACCCAAAAGGCCAAATCATACATATACTAGACATGGTTATACGTGTCCCACAACTTCGGCGACACGCCCATTCAATTTAATTACACCGCATAGGAGGTGCCAAACACGAGATTATCCACTCGCAACGGATGTATTACAAACTCCCAAGTCATACAAATAACATAAATAACTCAAAACAAATACTCAAAGATCACACACCCAAATATCTTACATCTCCAAAATCATATATATATATATATATATCAAGATAACCTCAAAACACTATAACCCAACATCACGAAACAAAATAACATAACAAACCACTAATTATTGATAAGCTCAAATCTGATCAGTTTCAAAGAATGCCAAATAAATGCATAAAGACGAATTCAAATTAAAAGGTACGCAACACGAAAGTAGTAGGAAATTCCGAGACCTTTCCAGAATGGTAAGGATCGAAAAAAATGAACAAGTAACGAATTCAGAAAACAAATAAATGCGGACTGCAGAACAGAATCAGCCCATGATTACAATTATATTTTGATGTTTAAGACATCAAAATCACAGAATTTAGCAGCAGAATGTAAACGCAAATTGCAGATATCTAAAAGATCTTTCCAGAATGTTATTGCTCATAATATTTGAACAAATATTCAATTTAATACTATTTTTCAAAAATTGGATATTCAAATCCTGAAGTCAAACAGGCAGGTCATATAAATTGCAGAAAAACTCATTTTAGAGCCCGAATTTCACAAACGGCAAGGAACGAAAGTTATAGATAATTAAAAGACCTTTCCGAAATGACGAAAATCAACAAATTCTAACAGATAACAAATCAGATATGAATTTAACAAGAAATTAGATCGTATACAATGAAGAATACGGAAACGAAAAACAAGAGAACAAAGAAGATATCCGTACCTCGAGATCTTAGTAACCGAGAATGAAAATCAATAAATTTAGAACCCCAATCACAAGAACCCTAATCCCTTAAACTCCAAATCCATAATCTCCGATTTGACTTTGTTGTTCATCTATTTCTCCTTGTCTCGCCTTCTCTTTTCCTCCTTTTCTATCTATTTTACTCTCTCCTCTTCTCTCCATCTCTTTCTCTCTTCTCCTCTTTTCATAAAACGTAAGTAATCTCTTTTTGTTCTCCCTGTTGTTTTTTTTTCAAATCTAAGTCTTCTCTTCCTTCTTTTTTTTATTGAAACGCACACCTTTTTTTTTATAAAAGCCTTACTATTTTTTTAGCTAACACTCTTAAAACAATATTCTGAATATGAGAATAAAAATAAACTTATAAAAAGTATTTTAACTACAACACACTGACATTAATAAATAATTAAATCAAATAATTAAACTAAAAATAATTATAAAAAAATCGGGATGTTACACCCCACCCCGGCCCTAACTTAACCCTACCAAGGCCCACGGCCCCACTAGCATTCTCTCATTCTAAAAGTTAAGTTTTCATTTGGTTTATATTTTAGTGGTTTCTGTTGGAGTAAGCCATGGGGCAGATTTAGTGAGTAACTCTTCTAGTTGAGTAACTAAGTAACTCAATCCTGAGCCTTGAATAAGTGACAACCTATCCACATCACATGAAAATATAACATCACATTACACCTCAATACATCACACGTACAAAAAAAAACGGTTACCCTAAAGTTTCACATATAGGTGATTTTTATATCATCTAATTTTAATATTTGTATGCTATGTTCTATAAATATTTTCAATATTATATGTGTTTTTATAAGGTAATGCAATTTTTACAATTTTTATTTTGAAATAATGTTAATTTTTTTTATAAATTTTGTGATCTTTAATTTCAGTTTATGTGTTCTATAGTTGAATTTTTTTTTAGGTGTTCTGAGTTGTTTTTCTTTGTAGTTTTTAAAATTTGTTTTATACTATATTTTTTTAATCACACGTTTTTATAGTATGTATTTGGTATATTTTAATTTTTATTCATATGTTCTTCAACTATGTTCCTTTATTCTCTTTCATTTTTTATGTTCTATATAATTTATGTATATTTTATGTGCTCAGTTATTAAGTTATGTGTTCTGTAATTTTAATTTTAATTTTATATGCTATATAACTTGTTTCTATTTTTTATATGTTCTCTAAGTATGTTATTTTTATTTTTTTTTCTTTTCTTTATGTTCTATATAATTTAGGGATATTTTATGTGATCTATAATTATGTTTAATTTATTGTGTTTTGTAACTATATTGTGTTCATAATGTTCTGTGTGTTTTATAACTATGTTCTATAATTTATTATAATTAGTTTTTTATGTTAACTAGTTTTTATTTTATGTATTATGTATTTTTTAATATTCTATTTCTTGTGTTCTGTATCTTTTAAATTTTTTATTCTTTGTGTTCTTTAAAATTTAATGTGGACTACAAATACTTGTGTTAAGTTTTCAAAAATTTCTTATGTTCAATTTTTTAGAATACCTTTTAATGTACGTAAAACAATTTTTGAAAAATTACAGAACACAACACAGTACAAAATACGGTACACAAAAATTATAGTTACAGAACACAATAAAATAGTAAATTACCGTACACAAAAATTATAGTTACAGAACACAATAAAACACAAAGAAATGTGTGAAGATGCAATTTTATAAAACTAAAAAAAACAATAGTACACAAAAAAATAATTAAATTATAAAATTAAAATTGAACACAAAAGAGATTAAGAACATAAAAGAAATATTGAGCACACAATAATACAATAAACAAAAGTTCTGGAAAGCAAAAGTGAAACTAGAAAAAAACGGGTGCCAAAAAATTATTATACACATATAAAATTATTAAAAATAAGAAAAAATATATAACAAAATTATTACATAGGCTATAATACAAAAAAATTATAAATGTGAAAATACATAAAACTAATAAAAATGAAAAAGATTTAAAAAGCTTACCTTTTATTGTTTTAATTTTTAAATTTGCAATAAGAAAATAAATATTTCATACATATGTAAATACAAGTTTTGTAAAATCTAAGCTAAGGTTATATTTTAAAAACTAAAGTTTAAGTGTAGATAAAGAATCCAACAAAAGTAAAGAATAAGAAATATATATTGAACACACAATAATAGTGTTAGGTATGAATACAACACCGAGGGGTGAATGTGTTTTGGCTTAAATGTTTAATTTTGATCGAGTTTGGCTTTAGCAGTTGGTTGTTAACAATGATTTAGTAGACTAGATGTTAAACATAAATAACTGTGCAAATATGTAAAATAAAGATCTTCAAAACTCACTTAATTTTATATTAAAAATCAAGCAGTGTTTTGCTACAAAATCTCTAAGTTCTTGTTTTAGAACTTAGCTTCTTTCTTGAGAGAGGACACACAATTTTCTATCTTGATTGTTCTTCTTAATTAGAGGACCAGTGTTAACTTTATAACTCAGTTAACTTCTGGTTTACACAGTGGATAATAAACATGCTATTAGCTTTTCTAAACTGTCACTTGTCATTTCTATTTATAGAAAAGCAAATCTTCCATTTTGGCTTAGCATATCTTTAGCATCCCGTGATTACTTTAATTTCCTATGTCAGTTAATCTTTGCCATTGATCTTGCACACCTCTCAAGCTGCTTTTTGTAGACTTGTCAATCCAGCTATGTGAATTGTTTGTTAATTTGCAATCTTGGATATTAAATTGTTCTGTAATTCTTTACTTAGAGAAATTTCTTCACTTCGAGATCTCCAATTAAGCTGTAGAGAATTCGACATCTCGATAGGCATGTTGGCTTGTCGATATCTCTGAAACTTCATTGTTGAATTGACTTATCGACAACTCTGAGTTCTCTAGTGAATTTTGATTTATCGTTAACTCAGAGTTCTCTAATGGACTTTGGCTTATCGATAACTCAGAGTTCTCTAATGAATGTATACTTGTCGATATCTCTGAGTTCTCGAATGGGTATCTGACTTATCGATATCTCCAATAGCATTTACGGAGTTCTCGATAGACAATTCCTGAGTTCTCGATAGGTCTTTCTGAGTTCTCGAATGACTTCTCTATAACACTAATTCTGTGACTTGTAGAGATCTTGACTTAGAATGTTTTACACCAAACAGATTTATTCAACTCCAAGATTCTTCATAATTCTTCTGAGGCATGATCTTCTTCTAGATAGAATTCTTAGGCTTGACACTGTTTAGAGAAAAATGCTCCAGTCTGCTCCATTTACATTTTACAGACATTAAGTGTTACAAGTATGAATTACAGATTAAGGTTACAGTACAACTAATCTCAGGGTTGTCAGTATGACTTAGTCTTATTATGATACAGGCATGTCTTGCACAACAATCTCCCCCAATTTGTGAGAAGATTACTTATCACAAATTCATGCCTATTAACAAGACTAACCCCAAGTTAAAGAATGAAAATAAAATGATACAAAAGTTGATACAACACTTGTGCATTGAACATTTGGCAGCTTACAATGATTAAATAAAGACTGAGCTTTTTGATCCTTGCTCAAATATGTTCTTAATCTGCACAAGTATTTCTAATTCTTCTAGGATGGGGGTGTCAGTTAGAGTCTCTATTAGTTTCAGCAAATCTGGCTTAGGATAACTAGCTAACATCCCTATCCTGTATCTTGACAAAGAGCCAGCTTTTATATTCAGAAATCTTCCATTCTTTGATATTCTGCTCTTGACTGCTGTCTTCAACTCTTCTGATCTTCTGATATACTCAGATCATAAATGTGATATACTCAGATCATAGATGTTGATGATATTATTAGCTCCAGTAATCTTTGACATCATCTATTATATATCAACAATCTCCCCCAACTTGTTCATTATGAAATTATGCACAAGTTCTGATTGATGATGTCAAAACTTTATCCAAATGCAGAAACCAAAACCAATCTTCCCATCAGGTCTTCTTTTGTTAAGTTGCATTTAGATTTATTCAACATCCATTAGCTGTTTTGGCATTTAGATATATTCTCCCCCTTTTTGACATTATCTCCAGGAAGAAAGATCCAGCTAAATGCACATTGTTCAAGCTGCTGTCATTGTCCATTTGTGTAATATCCGGGATATATCGTGTAATTATTTTTGCTATTATATAATTATTATGTGTGTTCAGTATCTATTCTGTGAGCTAATTGTTAAGTGTTATCTGTACTTGAATATTCAAAAATAATATTAATTGAGTATTTTAATTTTTATATGTCCAAAATAAAATATAGATAATTGTCATATCTTCCTAATTATTTTTATGTTGGTTTATGGATTTATAAGAATCATATGAAATTTCTAAAATCTTTTTCCGGGTAATTAAAATCTATTTTATAAAAACGGGAACCAACCGACGTCAACCGTTGTTACGTTTTTGGAACCCGAAACTCTTTCGAGAACTCCTTCCAAACCTAATTGTAATATTCCGAGCATATTCCATGTTTCGACTTTTTCGATCCGGCTTACGGTTTGTCCTACGCGGGTCCCGGCGCAACATTTTCGATACAATATTCGTTTCGGTAAATCAATAAAACCCATATTTTCGATAAACGGGAGCTTTTTATTAAACTATCCCAATTATCACTTCGTAATACGTGTAACTAGGCGCTGAGACCAAGACCGCAGTACAAATTGTACTGATTTGGATAATTATCCCGAAAACCGATACCGTTTGGATCAGTTTTTACAAATAAACGTACCGTTTTATATTCGGAATGATCCAACGGGATACAAATTTTCCGTAATTATAAATAGCCTTTTACCGTATTTTATTTCGTATCAAAATCATTTGCAGATAGTTAATTATATAATTTTCAGAGAAAAGCCCTAATTTCTTAAAACTGTTCTAAGAATCAAACAGCAAAACGAAGGCGTTACCGATCTCTGTTTTCAAAGCTTGAGTAACCAAAACGAAGGATTTGAAGTGTTCTATCAGATTCTGAGCTTTGTTTCACTGCAGAAATCAAGGTTATTTTTCTAAAAATTTATTTATTTTTGAATTTATTTTATTAAAAATATGAATTTTTGTTCGGATGATTGTTTGTATGATTTGATGATTGCATGTTGTAGAGCTTGTTTTCCTGATGATTTTCATATGTCATACGTCTGATTTAGAGTTCAATAACATGTTCTAATTTGAGTTTGATTTTCGAATTTCAAAATTAGGGTTTATAACCCGTATGAATGTTCTTAATTGAAATTTGGGGGTTTCTTATTCTGTGATAGATTGATGTTGTGTTATAGTGGGTTGTGTTCTCTGTGAAATTTGCAATCTAGTCGTATAAGTTTCATGAACCAACGAGGTCTGTAGAGAAGGGAGTTGTGTTTTGAAGTTTTCCGATGTTCGCCGGAAACTGGAAAACTTCACGGCCAAATTCCGGCCAACTCAGGGATTGTTAGGATGAATTGATTGCATGGTTGTGTTCCTGATGTTGTGTAGATGTGATCTGGAGGTGTTGGTGGGGTGAGGACGCCGGGAACGTGTTCTCCGGCGAACCCGACTATTTTCCGGCGAAGAGCTGGAAAATTACAGTTTAGTACCCAAACTTTTGAAAACGATGCAGTTAGGTCCCTGAAGTTTCCAGACTTTGCAAATTTAGAATTCCTGTTTATAAAATGTTTAAAAATCATATTTCCTATTTATTTTTATTATAAAAATTCATTTTTAATTTCTGAAAATTCTAAAAATTATTATTTTAATTCTGAAAATTATTTTTAATTCACAAATAAATCTAAATTAATTAGTTAATTAATTTCAGTTAATTTATAATTGATTAATTGGTCAATTAATTCGAAAATTAATTGATTAATTGATTTAATTAATTATTAATTGATTTTAATTAGTTATTTAATTATTTAAAAATGATTTAAAAATTCTGAAAAATAGTTTCGAGCTTTAAAATATTATTCTAAATTATTTCCAAGGCTCGATAATTATTCTAAAATTATTTCGGAGCCAGAATGGGCCAACCGAACCCTGTTTATTAACCCGAAATTGATCCAACGACCCGTTTTAATTCTGAAAAATGTTTTAAAAATCATTTTAAATACCAAAAAGCCTATTTATGACCCGAGACTTCTTTATAAATAATATATCATTGATTACGTGATGTATTATGTGCTACATGTGACTTGTTAATTGACTATCAGTTTATATATTCGGTGTTTACTTGATTATTGCATAACTTTCAATCCGTTAATCGGATTTGGGTAAAACGAAGGGTAGATAGAAGTATGTGTTGAATAGAATTCCATGAGTAAATTATTAATAGATGCTTATGATATGTGAGTAGAAGAGGCAAGACGTAGGAAAGGAAACAGGTAGTTGAGGAGTAAAACGATTGTGATTGGAAGCGAGTGCAGTGTAGTAAGCTAATACCAGGCAAGTGTTCTGAACTTTCTCGTGATATTGTAGTACTTGATAATCCCGTGATATTGCAAGTGCTTTGAAGCACAGAAACCTAAATCCTGATTTCAGTTATTGTCCTTGAGCCATGAATCATATTCTTTCTAATCCATTGATTATTGTATACCCAAACAAGAACCACAAATTTACGATACTACTCTACAAATACATATAAACTAAATACCAAACACTGAAATGAACTATTATATACTCAACCCATGGTATCTTATACTTTGAAAGACCGAATCCTTGAAACCTGGAAACGTTGATTCCTTTGTTATCCAATTCTTTCATTACCCAGCATCCAAGCTTTTAAATTACCTTATTGATCCTTACAAGGATTGAAACCTTTTCATTGTTAAATATTTATTGTTGTTAATGATTTCGGTTATTGTTTATTATTGCATACTCTGTTAGTATGTTAGAATTGGATTGTTTTTATAAAATTGTGGACCAGATTCGTGGTCAGACCATATAATGGTCAAGTTAGGCCAATGTGTGCCTTGGATCCAGTAGTTAGAGCAATGTTGTGTGCCTTGCTCGGGGTTAGTGCGTGACTGATCAGCAGCCTAACCTTGGTTTTTAAATTAAAAGTATAATATCCAATTCTAAATCATAATCCATTGTTCACTTGATATCATAGCCATATTCACCTGATGATCATTATTCTCAGTTTTGTCATTGTGACTTGCTGAGCTAGTTAGCTCATTTGTGCGATGTTGTTTATATTCTTTGCAGTTAAAAAGGAACCAGTTGGTAAAGAGGATTCCCAGTCCAGCGCGAGAGCTAGGGGTTCAGGTTGAGAAAGCTGAGCTAGTAGGCTTCTTTTGGAATAATTTAAGTTTGTAAAAGTTTGTAATAATGTTTAATACTCGGTTTGAATTTGAAATAGTTGGGATTTGAACGGTTTGTAATATGTTAGTGTGTTTGGCTTGTGTGCATACTTAAACCTGTTGCGGTCCATGGTGATTGGTAAGTAGGGTCATTGCATATATTATTATTATCTTTATTATTGTTATAAGCAGGTTATAATTAAGGTGTGTGTGTGGACCCCAAACTTCTGACCCGGGTTTGGAGGGCGCCACAGGTTTGGTATCAGAGCCACAGGTTATAAGTCACTGACACAAGCCTAGGTTGACGGGAATGGGTAGAGGGATAGGATTAGAAGTAAGGTATAGGATGATAGAACGTCGAGAGGTTGAGTGTTATGGTATAACCGGTATTAGTATAGTTTGCGTCGTGGTACGAGATTCTTATATTACGATATGATTTCAGATAGCAGAGATGGCCGACTCTTTTATTCCCGTATCAGCTGATCACTCAGAGCCTTCAGTTGGAGCACCAGCATCGGATCCACGTCATGTTATTCCACCAGCATTGGCTATTCTACCTCCACCGGTGTTGCAGCCCGTACCATTGCAGGCTATTCCACCTCCAGGCATGAGGCCACCTGTCAGAGGACCCCCTCCAGCTGATTCAGATTCCACTGGGCATTCAGTAGCGAGTGCCCCATTCCAGTCTACATTGCCCCCAGTTCCTTATTACCGGTATGAGGCTCTTCTATTGGAGCGTGATTCCTTGTTGGCTCAGATTAGAGAGTTACAGCATATCATTAGGACTACAGATGTTGATCGTGGTGTGAGGGAGCTTCGAGAGGAGATTCATGTGACACGGAGGGTTCTTGAGGCTAGGCTACATGGAGCTACACTACCTGGCAGAGGCCCTGATGCACTGCTGGGCTGGGCTACTGAAGTGATGGAGGACTTCGAGAGGCTGGCAGGACCAGAGTTTCCTTGGAGCTGAGTTAGAAATTTTGAGATGGAGATGCTGAGCAGTGTTGTTATGGTTATGTAGTATGGATAGTAGTGTGTAGTGTGTATCAGAAGACTTTTGAGTTGTATTTATAGACTAGCGATGCTGACTAGTGAGTAGGTTGTTGTACCCTTTTTGCTTTTACTTTCGAAACGTCTTTACGCTTGTACTACCTAAAACTTTTGATCTATATATCAGTACCTTTTCCTTTCCAACACTGTCATTTATTTTATTGCACCTGTTTTACTTTACCTTATTTATTGCACCAGTATATCCTGTGATACCATGTACCCTGTTTTCCATAACTATTTATATTCTGTAAAGAAGCATGTAATTTACTTAGTTACAATTGTTTTCAAAAAGAGATATTTCTATTTCACAAAACTTTTCTTTTATACAAAGATTTGATTCAAAAGCTAAATAAATTGATTGATTCTTTACAGAAAATGCCTCCCAGAAGAAATACCCGCACCAACACCCAGAATGAAGAAACCAACAACAACAACAATAACAACCAAAATGATATAAACCAGAATGTGAACCCAGGACTCATGGACCCAGCAATAGCCCAGATTCTTCAAATCTTGGCCCAACAAACAGTTCACCTGGCACAACAACAGCAGAGACAGACCAATCCCCAGGTAACTTTCAAAACTTTTCAGGCAGTAAACCCACCAGAATTCAAGGGTTCCTTAGAGCCAATTGAAGCAAATGTGTGGTTAAAGGAAATAGAGAAGGCTTTTGCCTTGGTAAAAGTGAAAGAGGAGCAGAAGGTTGAATTTGCAAGTTACTATCTGAAGAATGAGGCCACCTATTGGTGGGAAATGGTGAAAACATTGGAAAGCACAGATGTTATTACTTGGGAAAGGTTTAAGGAACTGTTTTTAGAAAAGTATTTTCCTCAGTTTGTTCAGGATCAAATGGAGCTGAAGTTTTTAGAATTAAAGCAAGGGAACATGTCGGTAACAGATTATGAGGGGAAGTTTAAGGAATTGTCAAGGTATGTGCCGTCGTATGTTGATACTGATAGAAATAAAGCTAAGAGATTCCAGCAAGGCTTAAAGCCATGGATCAGAGGGAAGGTAGCTATTTTTGAATTGGATACCTATGTCGGGGTTGTACATAAAGCTATGATCGCAGAGACAGAGAGTGAGATGTTCCAGAAAGAAAAGGAAAGCAAGAAAAGGAAAGTTGAGGGAAGTGAGGGTCAGTCACAAACAGGGAAGTTTCCAAATTTTAAGAAGGGCAAGTTTCAGCCAGGGAGAAATTTTAATTTCAGGAGACAAAATGCAGGAGACGGAGGCCAGGGCAATCGTTCAGCTAATGTGAATCAGCCGAATCAGTTGAGATTAACTTTTCCAGATTGTCAAGTATGTGGAAAGAAGCATGGAGGAGTTTGTAACAAGTTGAATGTGGTATGTTTTAAATGCAACCAGAAAGGGCACTACTCGAAGGAGTGCCGAAATCAGCCAGCAAGAGAGCCAGCGAATAAGGATCAGCCTATCCGGAATCCAGCAGTGAAGGTTCCAGCCATTGGATTCACATGCTTTAAATGTGGGAAGCCAGGACATATGACCAGGGATTGCAAGACACCAGCCCCAGTCAGTAATGCATTAAGGATTATGGGATCTACCCCAACAGTGAATGAGACTCCGAGGGCTAGAGTTTTTGACATGTCGGTGAAGGATGCGATCCAGGATACGGATGTCGTGGCAGGTACGCTTAATGTGAACTCTTTATGTGCCAAAGTGTTAATAGACTCGGGAGCAACTCGATCGTTTGTTTCACAAGATTTTGTTAGTAAGTTAAATTGTCCAGTTGGGTATTTAAATGAAATAATGACTGTGGAATTAGCAAATCAAGAACGTGTAACTGTTAACCAAGTTTGTGGGAATTGTGAGATTGAGATTTCTGGTAGTAAGTTTTGTGTAGATTTGATACCGTTTAAGTTAGGAGAATTTGACGTTATATTAGGAATGGAATGGTTATCTAAGCATGATGTTCAGATAGATTGTCGAAATAAGAAAGTAATGGTGAAAATGCCAGACGAAAGAATAGTAACGTTCAAGGGACAGAAGCAGGTAAAGAAGTTCTTAACGATGATTTAAGACAAGAAGTTACTACGACAAGGATGTGAGCATTTTATAGCATATGTGATCGATAGAAGTCAGGAGCCAGCAAAACTTGAAGATATTCCAGTTGTAAATGAATTTCCAGACGTATTTCCCGACGAGTTACCAGGACTTCCTCCAAATAGAGAAATTGAATTTGCAATTGACTTAGCACCTGGAACCGAACCAGTATCCAAGGCCCCGTATAGAATGGCGCCCGTTGAGATGAAAGAGTTAGCAAAGCAATTGCAAGAGCTGTTAGAGAAAGGAGTAATTAGACCCAGCATATCCCCGTGGGGTGCACCGGTATTATTTGTCAAGAAGAAGGATGGAAGCATGAGACTGTGCATCGACTATAGGGAGCTCAACAAGTTGACGATCAAGAATAAGTATCCGTTACCCAGAATTGATGATTTGTTTGACCAATTGAAGGGAGCCAAGTATTTCTCCAAAATCGATTTAAGATCGGGATATCATCAACTAAAGATCAAACCAGAAGATATACCAAAGACAGCTTTCAGAACAAGGTATGGGCATTACGAGTTTTTAGTGATGTCTTTTGGATTGACCAACGCCCCAGCAGCGTTTATGGACCTGATGAACAGAATTTTCAAAGAATATTTGGACAAGTTCGTTATAGTATTTATAGACGATATTTTGATCTATTCAAAGACGGAGGAGGATCATGCGGAACATTTAAGGACAGCTTTGGAGATTTTAAGGAAAAAGAAGTTATATGCTAAATTGTCGAAGTGTGAGTTTTGGCTACAGGAAGTTCAGTTCTTAGGACACATAGTCAGTAACGAAGGGATCAAAGTGGACCCGGCAAAGATCGAGGCAATTACGAATCGGGAAAGACCGAGAACACCCACTGAGGTAAGAAGTTTCTTGGGATTGGCAGGATATTATCGAAGATTCGTTCAGAATTTCTCAAGAATTGCAACACCATTGACAAAGCTTACACGAAAGAATGAAAAGTTTATATGGAATGACAAGTGCGAAGAAAGTTTTCAGGAATTGAAGCGGAGATTAATCACAACACTTGTTTTGTCACTTCCAGACGATCAAGGGAATTTCATAATTTATAGCGATGCTTCCTACAAAGGATTAGGATGTGTTCTTATGCAGCACGACAAGGTGATTGCGTATGCGTCAAGGCAATTGAAACCACACGAACAGAAGTACCCTACTCATGATTTGGAGTTAGCAGCTATAGTTTTCGCTTTGAAGATTTGGAGACATTATTTGTATGGAGAAAAGTGTGAGATTTTCACGGATCATAAAAGTTTGAAATATATATTTATCCAGAAGGAACTTAATATGAGACAAAGGAGATGGTTAGAATTGATCAAAGATTATGATTGCTCGATTAATTATCATCCCGGTAAGGCGAACGTTGTAGCAGATGCGTCAAGTCGGAAGGAAAAGTTAAATGTATTATCCGTACCTGAAGAGATATATAAAGAATTTCAAAAATTGGAATTGGAGATTAGAATTTGCAAGCCTGAGGAAGCAAAAGTGTAAAGTATGATTTTCCAACCGGAGTTATTGGAGAAAATAAAGAAATGCCAGAAAGAGGTAATGTATCAAGATATAAATAGTTTGGTAGGTGAGGAATTATGCACGCAACAAGATGATCAAGGTATTCTTAGGTTTTCTTCAAGAATTTGGATTCCACCAGTAACGGAGCTGAAAAATGAAATTTTACAAGAAGCACATAGTTCAAGATATTCCATCCATCCAGAGAGTACCAAAATGTACAGAGATTTAGAGAAGAATTATTGGTGGCCAAATATGAAGAGGGAAATTACGGAATGGGTTAGCAAATGCTATACTTGTCAGAAAGTTAAAGCGGAGCATCAGAGACCTAGCGGATTGCTACAACCATTGGAGATTCCAGAGTGGAAGTGGGAACATATTGCCATGGATTTCATAGTTGGATTACCAAGGACAAGGGCTAATCATGATGCCATTTGGGTTATAGTAGATAGACTTACCAAGTCAGCTCATTTTCTGCCTATAAATGAAAGATATTTGCTCGACAAGTTAGTTTATATGTACTTGAAAGAGATCGTAGTTCGTCATGGAGTTCCAGTGTCTATTGTATCTGATCGAGATCCAAGATTTAATTCAAGATTTTGGAAGAGTTTTCAAGAATGTTTGGGAACAAGATTGAATATGAGTACGGCCTATCACCCCCAAACGGATGGCCAAAGTGAAAGAACGATCCAGACAATCGAGGACATGCTACGTGCTTGTGCTATTGATTTCAAAGGAAGTTGGGACGAGCATTTACCCCTAGTAGAGTTTGCTTATAACAACAGTTATCACGCCAGTATTGGGATGCCAACTTATGAAGCCCTTTATGGACGCAAATGTAGATCTCCAGTATATTGGGACGAAATAGGAGAACGCAAAATACTCGGACCTGAATTGGTGCAACAGACAAAGGAAGTTGTTGAAATTATCCAGAAAAGATTAATAGCCGCACAAGATCGTCAAAGGAAATATGCAGACCAGTCAAGAAAAGACATGGAATTTGAAGAAGGAAGCTTGGTATTATTGAAAGTATCACCGTGGAAAGAACTAACGAGGTTTGGGAAGAAAGGGAAGCTAAACCCAAGATATGTCAGACCTTTTGAAATCCTAAAGCGTATTGGCAAAGTAGCTTACGAGTTGGCGTTACCTCCGCACATGGAGCACATTCACAATGTTTTTCACATATCAATGCTTAAGAAATATAATCCAAACTCCAGGCATATAATAGAATATAAGCCAATAGAACTTCAAGCAGATTTATCATATGTAGAGAGTCCGATAGAGATTCTAGAGGAAAGAGAGAAAGTATTGAGAAATAAAGTGATAAAGTTAGTAAGAGTATTGTGGAGAAACCTAAAGGTTGAAGAGTCAACCTGGGAGTTAGAAAGTGATATGAGAGAAAAATACCCTCATTTGTTTTCTTAGAGATTCTGAGGACAGAATCCTTTTAAGGGGGGAAGGATGTAATATCCGGGATATATCGTGTAATTATTTTGCTATTATATAATTATTATGTGTGTTCAGTATCTATTCTGTGAGCTAATTGTTAAGTGTTATCTGTACTTGAATATTCAAAAATAATATTAATTGAGTATTTTAATTTTTATATGTCCAAAATAAAATATAGATAATTGTCATATCTTCCTAATTATTTTTATGTTGGTTTATGGATTTATAAGAATCATATGAAATTTCTAAAATCTTTTTCCGGGTAATTAAAATCTATTTTATAAAAACGGGAACCAACCGACGTCAACCATTATTACATTTCTGGAACCCAAAACTCTTTCGAGAACTCCTTCCAAACCTAATTGTAATATTCCGAGCATATTCCATGTTTCGACTTTTTCGATCCGGCTTACGGTTTGTCCTACGCGGGTCCCGGCTCAACATTTTCGATACAATATTCATTTCGGTAAATCAATAAAACCCGTATTTTCGATAAACGGGAGCTTTTTATTAAACTATCCCAATTATCACTTCGTAATACGTGTAACTAGGCGCTGAGACCAAGACCGCAGTACAAATTGTACTGATTTGGATAATTATCCCGAAAACCGATACCGTTTGGATCAGTTTTTACAAATAAACGTACCGTTTTATATCCGGAATGATCCAACGGGATACAAATTTTCCGTAATTATAAATAGCCTTTTACCGTATTTTATTTCGTATCAAAATTATTTGCAGATAGTTAATTATATAATTTTCAGAGAAAAGCCCTAATTTCTTAAAACTGTTCTAAGAATCAAATAGCAAAACGAAGGCGTTACCGATCTCTGTTTTCAAAGCTTGAGTAACCAAAACGAAGGATTTGAAGTGTTCTATCAGATTCTGAGCTTTGTTTCACTGCAGAAATCAAGGTTATTTTTCTAAAAATTTATTTATTTTCGAATTTATTTTATTAAAAATATGATTTTTTGTTCGGATGATTGTTTGTATGATTTGATGATTGCAAGTTGTAGAGCTTGTTTTCTTGATGATTTTCATATGTCATACGTCTGATTTGGAGTTCAATAACATGTTCAAATTTGAGTTTGATTTTCGAATTTCAAAATTAGGGTTTATAACCCGTATGAATGTTCTTAATTGAAATTTGGGGGTTTCTTATTCTGTGATAGATTGATGTTGTGTTATAGTGGGTTGTGTTCTCTGTGAAATGTGCAATCTAGTCGTATAAGTTTTATGAACCAACGAGGTCTGTAGAGAAGGAAGTTGTGTTTTGAAGTTTTCCGATGTTCGCCGGAAACTGGAAAACTTCACGGCCAAATTCCGGCCAACTCAGGGATTGTTAGGATGAATTGATTGCATGGTTGTGTTCCTGATGTTGTGTAGATGTGATCTGGAGGTGTTGGTGGGGTGAGGACGCCGGGAAGGTGTTTTCCGGCGAACCCGACTGTTTTCCGGCGAAGAGCTGGATAATTACAGTTTAGTACCCCAACTTTTGAAAACGATGCAGTTAGGTCCCTAAAGTTTCCAGACTTTGCAAATTTAGGATTCCTGTTTATAAAATGTTTAAAAATCATATTTCCTATTTATTTTTATTATAAAAATTCATTTTTAATTTCTGAAAATTCTAAAAATTATTATTTTAATTCTGAAAATTATTTTTAATTCACAAATAAATCTAAATTAATTAGTTAATTAATTTCAGTTAATTTATAATTGATTAATTGGTCAATTAATTCGAAAATTAATTGATTAATTGATTTAATTAATTATTAATTGATTTTAATTATTTATTTAATTAGATTTAATTATTTAAAAATGATTTAAAAATTTTGAAAAATAGTTTCGAGCTTTAAAATATTATTCTAAATTATTTCCAAGGCTCGATAATTATTCTAAAATTATTTCGGAGCCAGAATAGGCCAACCGAACCCTGTTTATTAACCCGAAATTGATCCAACGACCCGTTTTAATTCCGAAAAATGTTTTAAAAATCATTTTAAATAACAGAAAGCCTATTTATGACCCGAGCCTTCTTTATAAATAATATATCATTGATTACGTGATGTATTATGTGCTACATGTGACTTGTTAATTGACTATCGGTCTATATATTCGGTGTTTACTTGATTATTGCATAACTTTCAATCCGTTAATCGGATTTGGGTAAAACGAAGGGTAGATAGAAGTATGTGTTGAATAGAATTCCATGAGTAAATTATTAATAGATGCTTATGATATGTGAGCAGAAGAGGCAAGACGTAGGAAAGGGAAACATGTAGTTGAGTAGTAAAACGGTTGTGATTGGAAGCGAGTGCAGTGTAGTAAGCTAATACCAGGCAAGTGTTCTGAACTTTCTCGTGATATTATAGTACTTGATAATCCCGTGATATTGCAAGTGCTTTGAAGTACAGAAACCTAAATCCTGATTTCAGTTATTGTCCTTGAGCCATGAATCATATTCTTTCTAATCTATTGATTATTGTATACCCAAACAAGAACCACAAATTTACGATACTACTCTACAAATACATACAAACTAAATACCATACACTGAAATGAACTATTATATACTCAACCCATGGTATCTTATACTTTGAAAGACCGAATCCTTGAAACCTGAAAACGTTGATTCCTTTGTTATCCAATTCTTTCATTACCCAGCATCCAAGCTTTTAAATTACCTTATTGATCCTTACAAGGATTGAAACCCTTTCATTGTTAAACATTTATTGTTGTTAATGATTTTGGTTATTGTTTATCATTGCATACTCTGTTAGTATGTTAGAATTGGATTGTTTTTATAAAATTGTGGACCAGATTCGTGGTCAGACCATATAATGGTCAAGTTAGGCCAATGTGTGCCTTGGATCCAGTAGTTAGAGCAATGTTGTGTGCCTTGCTCGGGGTTAGTACGTGACTGATCAGCAGCCTAACCTTGGTTTTTGAATTAAAAGTATAATATCCAATTCTAAATCATAATCCATTGTTCACTTGATATCATAACCATATTCACCTGATGATCATTATTCTCAGTTTTGTCATTGTGACTTGCTGAGCTAGTTAGCTCATTTGTGCGATGTTGTTTATATTCTTTCCAGTTAAAAAGGAACCAGTTGGTAAAGAGGATCCCCAGTCCAGCGCGAGAGCTAGGGCTTCAGGTTGAGAAAGCTGAGCTAGTAGGCTTCTTTTGGAATAATTTAAGTTTGTAAAAGTTTGTAATAATGTTTAATACTCAGTTTGAATTTGAAATAGTTGGGATTTGAACGGTTTGTAATATATTAGTGTGTTTGGCTTGTGTGCATACTTAAACCTGTTACGGTCTGTGGTGATTGGTAAGTAGGGTCATTGCATATATTATTATTATCTTTATTATTGTTATAAACAGGTTATAATTAAGGTGTGTGTGTGGACCCCAAACTTCTGACCCGGGTTTGGAGGGCGCCACACTTTGGACCACTGTCTGCAGCTTCAAGCTTCATTGAGATTCATGTTGATAAGTTTTAAAAAGAATAGAAGTTTCACTTAGATCTGCAGAAAAAGTCTGTCAGTGATAAAAGTCCTAAGCTCTCTGTTCTTTTGAATAAGTAGTCTCAGAAAATCTCACTGCACTAGTCTCATGACTTTTGAGAGTCAGAGTTCCCTTACAAGAATTACTAAATCCATACATTCATCTATCTCTCCTTTTGCCGGGAAGGATTCTGCCTCTCTTATTCTGTGTTTTTCACTCAGTCTTTTCTCTTATCCTCACATGAAAGGCTCAAATGTTGTTTGACCTACAAAAATAAGAGGTGGCTGAGAAGAGGTAATCTGTGATCATATGATTAGAGGAAGACCATATAGGGCAAATCATACTCATTTCACCAAAAAAATGAGTGCATTAGCATATATTATTTTGTGTTTATCCGACCCTATCACACAAATGAACGAATAATGTCCATTTTCGTTTTAAGAAATGAATATTGTCTCTAGTTTCATTTTTTTAAAATAATATGGATATTGTAGATATAGAATAAAACATATCATAAGATCTTTATATCAACAAAATTCAAATAATTATATTTAGTTTATTTTTAATTATATTTTAGTTCGGGTTGAATATTATTTAGTTTTAGCCTAGATATGTAATATATATTATTTATTTTAACTAGATGTCATTATATCAACTAACAAATTAGTTGTATTTAGTTTTGGCGTGGAGGAGTACAAATTAGTTGTATTTAGTTTTACCCCGATGAGTACTATATATTATTTTAAACCGCATCGGTAATATTTATTATTATGTTTTAAATCGATACAACAAATCAACTAACAATATTTAATTTTTTTATTCTTTTTTTAACCCGGGTCAGTAGTATAATGTTGAGAGTCAGAGTTCCCTCACAAGGATTACTAAATCCATACATTCATCTACCTCTCCTTTTGCCAGAAAGGATCTTGCCTCTCTTATTCTGTATTTTTCACTCAGTCTTTTCTCTTATCCTCACATGAAAGGCTCAAATGTTGTTTGACCTACAGAAATAAGAGGTGGCTGAGAAGAGGTAATCTGTGATCATATGATTAGAGGAAGACCATATAGGGCTAATCATACTCATTTCACCAGAAAAATGAGTGCATTAGCATCTATGACTGGGGTCACAGTTTGACCCACAGATTGCTCTGTGGTTGTGACAGTGTGTTGTCCTCCACTTGTAATGGGAACCTCCATTGGAATTGGAGAGGATTTGACTGGGTTACTGTCATGTACACCAGCCTCAAACCTTTGTGCACCTTGCAGAGCACTGTCACATAAATGTGATAAGATTGCCCTTCTTATGACATTGTCATATAGCTTTGGATGTTAAGACAACTTCTGCTAGAGTTATGAGGGGAGTTGTTCCTTTTTGAGGAACCTCCAATTGAATTGGAGAGGATTTAGATAGCTCCCCCTCAAGAGTACTATTCTCAAACCTTTCAGTATGTGAAGACTGTTTGTGCACAAGAAGGTGCAAGAGAAACATTCATAAAATATTCAGTAAACTGATAAACTTTCATGTTTGGTGGATTCTTTTCTCAAACAACTGAATCAATCTGAAGGTCATCAAGAAATTGTTGTCCTTTTATAAAACAGGTGGCTTTTGAGAGTCACCTGAGTGGGATTGTGTTTGAGTTTGTGTTTGTGTTGTTGTGCTTAGGTAAACCACAGTTTGGTTTTGAGGTGATTTGGCTGCAGTTTTAGCACTAATACGTGTGAATTGATTATTTGAATTCCCTGTTGATGTCTTGTATTAGACCTGAAATGCATTGAACAACTGTATCTCTTTGGAGTTTCATTAGACAAACACATTGTAAGATATTTTAGTTGCAAGCATTATTGCAGAAAAGACAAAATTTAATACAGATATAAGCACATAGTAATTATTACACAAACAAAAGATTTCAAGACAAGAATCAGAACTTTCAAAAAAAAAACATAGTACATTAAGACATAGATTTAACAAGTAAATCCTAATCCTAACTACTCTAATTCAGACTCCTTCTTCTCGGCCTCCAACCTCCTTGCCCTGCGCTGGTAAGCTCTGGACATGGAGTGTGAAAGAGAGATGATCCTCTCCTACAACTCCAAAGCAGCAAGGCGTTGCTGCTCAGCCACCCTGGCTCGTCTCTCCTGCTCGAAAGAGGCTTCCATCTCAAAGAAATGAATGTCGATTTGATCATCCCACGAGAGTTCGTAAAAGATCTCAAGTGGAATATCAAAGGGGCTGTAAACAACCCCCTTGAGACGGACACGAAGTCCGAAACGATCAAAATACACTAGATCATCATCCAAATGATGGACCGGTTGATAAGCTCCATTAACAAGTCTGTAGAAGACTGGGGCATCCATTTGAATAAGAGAAAGAAAGATGAACAGGAGGTGAGTTTGAAATTTGATGTTTGTTGAGAGTAGGAGAGTGATGAAGTGATAAAGAGTGAAGCGTTTTAATTTATAGAGGGAGTAAAGATAGAAACCAAGAGACTCTTGAGTTGCCCGGATAATAGGAGTAATAATCACATAAGTCTACTAGACAGCTAGAAATGACTAGTGACTATTCCCCATGCAAGTACTCAAGAATATTAGTTTATTTTAAAGAGTAACTATTCCCCATGCAAATAAGCACGTACTCCCTACACCAAAAGTAACTCTCCCTATCAGCAAGTAATCAGATAAATTTATCACTATCAGCATACTCAAAACAACACAAATAATGTACTAGTCTACTAATATTTGGCTAACATATTTCCACGTAAGCAAGAAATCATATAAGCATGTAAATGTGTCAATAAGTCAGAGAAATTTTAGAGACAAAGTATGTCAAAAGTATTTTTATGAACATAATTTATGAATTAAATTTGTTCAGTTTTTCATACTTTTTGCTTCTTTTGATCTGTTATTTATTAAGTTCACATACTGAAGATATGACGTAATAAATATTCAGTTTACTTAGAATTTTGAGAAATTCCAAGTTAAGATTAATGGAGAAGTCTGGGTATTTATTAAAAAAGTAAAATACTTATCGAGAAGTCAAATAAACGTTTGATATTAAACTTATCGAGAAGTAATTTTGAATATGAAAAAGGTACATTCGAGAAGTCAAATGACTTATCGAGAACTCTGATAAATGCCCAGTTTGTCCAAAAAGGACTGAAATAATTCTTATTTATTTGAATTGAATCAAATTAAAATCAGAATAAATTTTCCAAAAGTATTTTTCTAAAATAATTCATTGAATTAAATTATTTTAGTTCTGAATTATTGATAAGTCTCAAAATATCCTTATCGAGAACTCTGTGAATTAACACTGTTAGAGAACTCTACATGATCTTATCGATAAGTCATAATAGAGCTTATTGAGAAGTCATTCGAGAAGTCATTCGAGAAGTCTATAAATAGACTTGTAGAGGACTCACTCGAGAACTCTAAAATGACTTATCGATAAGTCATTTTGACTTATCGAGAACTCAGTTATCTATACCTTTGAGAATTGTAATTCTGCCTTGTGTTAATTTTACACATTTAAGATGTAAATTAACAATTGAGCAGTTTACTTAGAATTTTGAAATATTCTAAGTTAATTTTTGAATTTTTAAGAAAAATAAATATTCAGAGATTCTGAAATATTTATAATTCATATTTCAGTTAATTTCCAATCAGATCAAACTAGGTTGATTTATTAGAAATTAATCTGCTGCAACACATTAGCTGAGTTCTTTGCCTTAGGATGAAGAATTGAGCATTCCAATTTCACTCACAAGTCTAGTGAAGGTTGCTTCATCCAAAGGTTTAGTAAAAATGTTAGCTAATTGTTTTTCTGTTGGAACAAAAATGAGCTGAATGGTACCATTTGTAGCATGTTCCCTGATAAAATGGTACCTAACATCAATGTGCTTTGTTCTAGAATGATTAACTGGATTAGCTACTATAGATATGGCACTAGTATTGTCACACATAATGGGAATTTTGTGTAACACTAGACCATGGTCCATTAGCTGATTTCTAATCCAAAGCACCTGAGCACAACAACTTCCAGCAGCTATATATTCAGCTTCAGCTGTGGAAGTTGACACAGATTGTTGTTTCTTACTATACCAGGATACAAGTCTTTGACCAAGAAATTGACAGCTTCCACTAGTACTTTTCCTATCAACCCTGCATCCAGCAAAATCTGCATCTGTGTATCCAACAGCTTCAAAACCAGTTCCCTTAGGATACCATAATCCCAAGTTTGGAGTTCCCTTTAAGTATCTGAAAATCCTTTTTACAGCCATCAAATGTGATTCCTTTGAATTGGCTTGAAATCTGGCACATAGACAAGTAGCAAACATGATGTATGGTCTACTAGCAGTCGAATAAAGCAATGATCCAATCATCCCTCTGTAGCTTGAAATATCCACACTCTTGCCTTTCTTGTCTTCATCCAACTTGGTTGCAGTAGACATAGGTGTAGATGCAGGTGAGCTATCCACCATACCAAATTTTTTTAATAAGTCATTCACATATTTGGTTTGGCTGATGAAAATACCATCACTTCTTTGACTAACTTGAAGGCCAAGGAAGTAACTCAATTCTCCCATCATGCTCATTTCATACTCACTCTGCATTAGCCTAGAGAATCTTTGACACAACTTTTCATTTGTAGATCCAAAGATGATATCATCCACATAGATTTGAACTAGGATCATATCTTCACCATGCTTCTTGTAGAAGAGAGTCTTATCAATAGTACCTCTGGTAAAACCATGTTTGAGTAGAAATTCTGACAGTGTATCATACCAGGCTCTAGGTGCCTATTTCAATCCATATAGAGCCTTGAGTAATTTGTAAACAAAGTTAGGGAATTCTGGATTTTTAAATCCAGGTGGTTGTTACACATAAACTTCTTCTTCTAGTTCACCATTAAGAAAAGCACTCTTGACATCCATTTCATACACCTTGAAATTTGAGTATGCAGCAAATGCCAGAAAAATTCTTATTGCTTCTAGTCTTGCAACAGGAGCAAAAGTCTCATCATAGTCAATTCCCTCTTCTTGTGAGTAGACTTTAGCAACCAGCCTTGCTTTGTTTCTAGTAACAATTCCATTTGCATCCATTTTGTTCCTGTACACCCACTTAGTTCCAATTATGCTTCTATTCTTTGGTGCAGGAACTAATTTCCAGACTTTATTTCTCTCAAACTGATTCAGCTCCTCCTGCATAGCACATATCCAATCAGGATCCAATAGGGCTTCTTCAGTTTTCTTGGGCTCTACTTGAGATAGAAAACATGCATGTAGGCATTCATTAGCAGTTGCACTCCTAGTTCTCACACCAGCTGAGGGATCACCAATAATAGCTTCTACTGTATGACTCCTATCCCACTTTCTAGTGTGTGTCTGTTGACTAGTGCCTTCATTATTTTCTTCAGTATTACCATGACTGTCATTTCCATTCTCTTCTTCTCCCCCTGAGTTTGTGCCATCAAATTCAGGTGTTTGAAGAGAGCTTTCATTCCCATGATTTTGTTCAGAGGTCTCTTTATTTGTCACTTGTTGTGCCACAACTTCATCTTCCTCATCAGAATCACTATCAATGGTTAGATTTTCAAATGCAAGGGTTTCAGCATCATTTACATCAAGGCATTCCAAGCCTGGACACTTGTCATCATCAAAAGTCACATCTGTGCTTTCCATAATTTTCTTTTGATCAATCACATAAACTTTGTAGGTTGTTCTTTCCAATGAATATCCCAGAAAAATTGCTTCAAAAACTTTAGAGTCAAATTTTCCTACATATTCAGAGTTGTCTTTTAGAATATAACACTTGCTTCCAAACACATATAGATGCTTCACTGTAGGCTTCCTGTTAGACATGATTGAGTAGGGTGATTTGCCATGAGCTTTGTTGATGAGATATCTGTTTTGAGTGTTGCATGCAGTATTAACAGCCTCTTCCTAAAAACTAGTTGGCAATTGAGCATCTTGTAGCAAAGTTCTAGCAGCTTCAACCAATGTTCTATTTTTCCTCTCAACTACTCCATTTTGTTGAGGTATTCTAGCTGCTGAAAATTCTTGAACAATGCCTTTGCTTTTGCAGAATTCACTTAATGTTGAGTTTCTGAATTCTGTTACATTATCACTTCTCAATCTTTTCACACTAACTTTTCCTTCAGCTTGCTTCTCAATTTTCTTGATGTGCTCAATTATAATGTTTGGAGTTTCATCTTTAGAGTACATGAACTCAACCCAAGTGTATCTTGAAAAATCATCAACCTTGACAAGGGCATATTTTTTCCTTGAAATGGACAAGACATTTACTGGCCCAAACAAGTCCATGTGAATAAGTTGCAGAGGTGCACTTATGGAATTCACAGTTTTTGACTTGTGACTAGATCTTTTCATCTTTCCTTTCTGACAAGCTTCACAAACTTCCAGTTGAGCAAATTCCAGACTGGGCATGTCTCTCACAAGCTCCTTCTTGACTAAGTTGTTGATTGCTTTGAAATTCAAGTGAGATAGCTTCTTATTCCATAATTTGCTTTGCTCTTCTGATGCCTTGGTGTAGAAACAACACACTCCATCCTTATTTGTTGAGTCTAAGTCTGCAACAAACAAGCTTCCCTTTCTTACTCCTTTAAGAGCAATTTCACCAGTCTTTTTGCTAATAAAAACACAATCTTCTTTGTTGAAAACAACTTGAAAACCTCTGTCTGCAAATTGACTAACACTAAGGAGATTTATTTCTAATCCAGCAACTAGTGCTACATCTTCAATGACAACATTTTTAGAAACAATCTTGCCATATCCCATTGTGAATCCTTTGTTGTTGTCTCCAAAGGTCACCAAAGGGCCAGCCATCTCCTCAAATTGTGATAGCAGGGCCTTATCACCTGTCATATGCCTGGAACATCCACTATCAATGATCCACGTGACCTTCTTTCCTTTGCCCTGCACACAATAAGGATTAATTGTGTTTAGTTACCCAAGCTGTGTTGGGCACTTTCTTCTTGTTAACTGATTTTGCAGAAGTAGAATGAGAATTTTCAGATAAAATGGAATTCATAGACTGTTGAGCATTTTCCCTTTTAGATATAGAACCAACTTTTGATTCTATGAGATCAATTCTCAATTTGTGGCAACTCTTCATCACTTTCATGTTGCAGGGAATGCAATCAAACTTGTCACAGAATGAATAGGGATCATTAGCCTTAGCTTCATTGTACTTGCAGACTCCTTCAGGTGTATTGCTAACAGTCTTTTTACAAAGATGAGTTAGGTGATTCATTGATCCACAATTCTCATACCTCTTTCTGGGAGCATCTGCAACATAAGCAAAATTATTGCTTTTGTTTACCCCAATCTTTCCATTTCTATTCTTCTTTTTCTTTTTGGCATGTTCAGCTTTAATCTCCTTCACAGGCTTCTTAGTTTCTTGACTGGCCTTTGGTATTTCAACAAGGATGGAAGACTGAGTTGTCTCATCATTTTTCTTTTCCTTGTCCTCATCGGCTATTTCCTGTTTGATGATCAACTCTTCTTCACTGAAGTTCACTTCACATGCCTTGAACAAAGGTGATTCAACTTTCTTCAAAATAATTGGAACATCCTCAGTTTCAGTTGATTTTCCTTTATCACTGATAGACTTATTTTTGTTGTTCAAACCCTCATAATCAATACCAATGGCAATGTTTGCACATGGCTTGTTCTTTTCATGATATTGGCCAATCAAATCAGAAGCATTTTTGAAGGATTTCAGCTTCACTTCATTCTTCTCCAGCTTTTCTCTCAATACTGCTTCAATTTCACTTGCACACTTTAATTTGTTCTTTAAGTATGCATTTTCTTGCTTAGCAATATCAAGCTCAACCATCAACAATTCAGTCTCTTGTTTTTCACTCTCAAGTTTTTCATTGATCTTTTTCAATCTGCTAACTTCCTCATTTGCAGCAACCATGCTTGTATGAATGTGGAACATTTCTGTGTTCATCTTTTCAAAAGTTTCCTTATATTGACTCATATTTAAATCAATTGTGGTAAGAGTTGGTACCTGTGATTTAGATGATGAAGAGTCTCCTTGCTCCAAGGCCATGAGTGCATAGTTTCCAACTTCTTCATCTTCATCATTAACTGAATCATCCCAGCTTTTACCCTCATCAATATAAGCTTTCCCTTGTTGCTTCTTTAGAAGAGCATCATACTTTGCTTCCAATTCAAAATAGGCTTTGTCTTTCTTTGCCTTCTTGGGTTTCCTACATTCTGTAGCGAAATGGCCCAGCTCATCACAATTAAAGCACCTTATGTTTGATCTATCAACAGATCCAGTTCTGTAGCCATTTTTGCTATCAGGAGTGTACTTCCCTTTTCCTTTCCACCTGCTGTCTTTGTTGAAGGACTGTCTTTTGCTCTTGAAAAATCTTGGTTTCTTTACTTTAATGTTAGAGAATTTTCTAGCCAAGTAAGCCATTGATTTATCTAGCTCATCAAGCTCATCAAGAGTGTAGAACTCATCTTCTTCATCCAATTCCAGTATGACTTGCTCTTTAGTATCATTGGCTCTTTTCTCACTTATAGAAACTTCTGGAGTTTGAGATCTTTACTCATCATTGGAGGTCTGGCCATCATTCACAATTAGTGCACTTGAGTCGTCCAGTACATATCTTTGACCAGCCCTTAATGATTTCTTTTGAATCATTTCAAGTTCATAAGTTTTCAGAACCCCATAAAGCACTTCCAGTGTGATTCTACTCAAATCCCTTCCTTCTCTGATTGCAGAGATCTTTTGTTCCAAATGGTCAGGGAGAGTAAGCAAGAACTTCAAATTCACTTCTTCAACATCATAATATTTATCATGAAGCTGCAAGTCATTTATCAGCTTATTAAACCTTTCAAACACATCAGTAATACCCTCCTTTGGTTTAGCCATAAAACCCTCATACTGAGAAATCAATATCCTTCTTTGATTTGACCTAACCTCCTCAGTTCCTTCACAAAGTATTTCAATCTTTTCCCAGATCTGTTTAGTAGTGTCACAATTGACAATGTTATTACACATTACATTGTCAAGTGACTCAATTAGTATCAGTTGCAAAGCACTGTCTAAGGAAACTTTCTCTCTTTCAGGTTCAGTATACTCAGAGGGATCCTTGGGAGCATAATGAGTTGGAATAACCATATCTCCATCTGTGGTTTCCTCAACTCTAACCACAGGAGTGAAGGGCCCATTCTTGAATATACCAATGTAAAGGTGATTGGCCATTCTTATAAACAGCAACATTTTCTTTTTCCATAAAGTGTAGTTGGCCTTATCAAAGGGAGGAATCTTGATACTACTGATTTTCTGTGTATTCATTTTTCCAAGATCTAATCTGTTTACTTTCAGATTTTTCTCTGATACCACTTGTTAGGTATGAATACAACACATGGGGGGTGAATGTGTTTTGGCTTAAATGTTTGATTTTGATCGACTTTGGCTTTAGCAGTTGGTTGTTAACAATGATTTAGTAGAGTAGATGTTAAACATAAATAATTGTGCAAAGATGTAAAACAAAGATCTTCAAAACTCACTTAATTATATATTAAAAATCAAGCAGTGTTTTGCTACAAAATCTCTAAGTTCTTGTTTTAGAACTTAGCTTTTTTCTTGAGAGAGAACACACAATTTTCTATCTTGATTGTTCTTCTTAACTAGAGGACCAGTGTTAACTTTATAACTCAGTTAACTTCTGGTTTACACAGTGGATAATAAACATGCTATTAACTTTTCTAAACTGTCACTTGTCATTTCTATTTATAGAAAAGCAAATCTTCCATTTCTAGCTTAGCATATCTTTAGCATCCCGTGCTTACTTTAATCTCCTATGTCAGTTAATCTTTGCCATTGATCTTGCACATCTCTCAAGCTGCTTTTTGTAGACTTGTCAATCCAGCTATGTGAATGGTTTGTTGATTTGCAATCTTGGATATTAAACTGTTCTGCAATTCTGTACTTAGAGAAATTTCTTCACTTCGAGATCTCCAATTAAGCTGTAGAGAACTCGACATCTCGATAGGCATTTTGGCTTGTCAATATCTCTGAAACTTCATTGTTGACTTGACTTATCGACAACTCTGAGTTCTCTAGTGAATTTTGATTTATCGATAACTCAGAGTTCTCTAATGGACTTTAGCTTATCGATAACTCATTGTTCTCTAATGAATGTATACTTGTCGATATCTCTGAGTTCTCGAATGGGTATCTGACTTATCGATATCTCCAATAGCATTTACGGAGTTCTCGATAGACAATTCCTGAGTTCTCGATAGGTCTTTCTGAGTTCTCGAATGACTTCTCTATAACACTAATTCTGTGACTTGTAGAGATCTTGACTTAGAATGTTTTACACCAAACAGATTTATTCAACTCCAAGCTTCTTCATAATTCTTCTGAGGCATGATCTTCTTGATCTTCTTCCAGATAGAATTCTTAGGCTTGACACTGTTTAGAGAAAAATGCTCCAGTCTGCTCCATTTATATTTTACAGATATTAAGTGTTACAAGTATGAATTACAGATTAAGGTTACAGTACAACTAATCTCAGGATTGTCAGTATGACTTAATCTTGTTATGATACAGGCATGTGTTGTACAACAATCTCCCCCAATTTGTGAGAAGATTGCTTATCACAAATTCATGCTTGTTAACAAGACTAACCCCAAGTTAAAGAATGAAAATAAAATGATACAAAAGTTGATACAACACATGTGCATTGAACATTTGACAGCTTACAATGATTAAGTAAAGACTGAGCTTTTTGATTCTTGCTCAAATATGTTCTTAATCTGCACAAGTATTTCTAATTCTTCTAGGATGGGGGTGTCAGTTAGAGTCTCTATTAGTTTCATCAAATCTGGCTTAGGATAACTAGCTAACATCCCTATCCTGTATCTTGACAGAGAGCCAGCTTTTATATTCAGAAATCTTCCATTCTTTGATATTCTGCTCTTGACTGTTGCCTTCAACTCTTCTGATTTTCTGATATACTCAGATCATAAATGTGATATACTCAGATCATAGATGTTGATGATATTATTAGCTCCAGTAATCTTTGACATCATTTATTATATATCAACAATCTCCCCCAACTTGTTCATTATGAAATTATGCACAAGTTCTGATTGATGATGTCAAAACTTTATCCAAATGCAGAAACCAAAACCAATCTTCCCATCAGGTCTTCTTTTGTTGAGTTGCATTTAGATTTATTCAACATCCATTAGCTGTTTTAGCATTTAGATATATTTTCCCCCTTTTTGACATTATCTCCAGGAAGAAAGATCCAGCTAAATGCACATTGTTCAAGCTGCTGTCATTGTCCATTTGGACCACTGTCTGCAGCTTCAAGCTTTATTGAGATTCATGGTGATAAGTTTTAAAAAGAATAGAAGTTTCACTTAGATCTGCAGAAAAAGTCTGTCAGTGATAAAAGTCCTAAGCTCTCTGTTCTTTTGAATAAGTAGTCTCAGAAAATAACACTGCACTAGTCTCATGACTTTTGAGAGTCAGAGTTCCCTTACAAGGATTACTAAATCCATACATTCATCTATCTCTACTTTTGCCAGGAAGGATCCTGCCTCTCTTATTCTGTGTTTTTCACTCAGTCTTTTCTCTTATCCTCACATGAAAGGCTCAAATATTATTTGACCTACAGAAATAAGAGGTGGCCGAGAAGAGGTAATCTGTGATCATATGATTAGAGGAAGACCATATAGGGCTAATCATACTCATTTCACCAGAAAAATGAGTGCATTAGCATATATTATTTTGTGTTTATCCGACCCTATCACACAAATGAACGAATAATGTCCATTTTCGTTTTAAGAAATGAATATTGTCTCTAGTTTCATTTTTTTAAAATAATATGGATATTGTAGATATAGAATAAAACATATCATAAGATCTTTATATCAACAAAATTCAAATAATTATATTTAGTTTGTTTTTAATTATATTTTAGTTCGGGTTGAATATTATTTAATTTTAGCCTAGATATATAATATATATTATTTATTTTAACTAGATGTCATTATATCAACCAACGAATTAGTTGTATTTAGTTTTAGCGCAGAGGAGTACAAATTAGTTGTATTTAGTTTTACCCCGATGAGTACTATATATTATTTTAAACTGCATCAGTAATATTTATTATTGTGTTTTAAACCGATACAACAAATTAACTAACAATATTTAATTTTTTTATTCTTTTTTTTAACCCGGGTCAGTAGTATAATGTTGTTTAAGCATGTATGAATAATGTATATTATTTTATTTTATCTCGGTTGTCATACCTACCAACCAATTATTCTAATTTTAATCTTGTTTTAGATCCGTTCAATATTATAATTATTTTGGCCCAGGTGATTAATATATTTTTTTTCTAGTAAGAGACCATAATACATATTTAATTATTTTGTTTTACACCAGATCAATAACATATTTTTTTTGGCCTGGGTCAATAGTATATATTATTTTGTTCCGGATAGAAACTATTATACATATTTAATTATATTTGTATTTATATAATTATCTAATTATTTTGCGAGTATTAGTCTATTAAGAAGTTGCCAATATAAAGATATCCAAAGGCCAACAACCAAATTTTCAATGTTTCATTTTTAATATAATAGTATAGATGTATAGATAGATGTATTTATATAATTACATTGTGATATTAGTCTATTAAGAAAGTGTTTTATGTTGATAATTACAGATTTGGTGTTATGAAAATAAAGGTGATTAAGGGCCAACAACCAAACTTTCAATGTTTCGTGTTTAATATAATAGTATAGATTCAGCGTAATAAATTGATGTTATGGTATAATCAAATTACAGTAAAATTAAATAATATATCGTTAAAAAAGTAATACCGAGTTTTAAGTGAAATAGAAATATTGTAAATATAACACGATCCAAAAAAAATTATTATTTTAACAAAAATTAATATAAAAATAAATGAAAAGTAGAAGTATTGTAATTATACTACGATTTTAACAATTTTAATACTTCTGTAACATAAGAATTTAGGGGGTGGGAACAAAAAACGGTAAATCCAAACACAGGAAATTCAAGTACCACTAAAAGGATTCAAATTGACACAAAAATACCCCTTTCGTTAAAAAAAAATATAGGGCTCTAGGGAAAATAGAAGTATTGTAATTATAATATGATTCGAATAATTTTTTTATTTTAATAAAATATATTAAAAAATTCTATGAAAAATAGAAATATCGCAATTATAATATGATTCCAAAAATTTTGTTTTTCAGTAAAAAGTGATATAGAACTCTACATGAAATATGAATACAGGGTTGAAATCAAAATACGATGTAATCGTACTAAGATGAAACCAAGTACCATATCAAAAAATAATTTAGAGTTTACGGGAAATAGAATTGTAATCATAACATGATTTGAACAATTTTATTGTTATCTAGCGGTAAAACCAAAATATGGTGTCTATAATATCCATATTATTTTATTAAAATTGAATCCCACTAACACTTCAAAAAACTCTAAATTAAAATATGTTAATTTAAACACAAAACCTATTTACTTGGTCGTGATTTATATTTTTCGGAACTTATATATTTAGTTGAGTCAATTTATGAACCTATTTATTTTAAAACTTAATTAAAAATATGATTTCAACTTATAAAAATAATAAAAATATATGACTTATAAGAATAAAAAAGGGGTAAAAATAGTACATATAGAATCATAAGTAATAAAAACAATACATTGAGAGTTATAACATGAATAAAGAAGGTGAAACCAATAGGTGGTGAAACATGAAACTAAAAGGTGGTGAAATCAAAAAGTGATAAACGAAAATACCACTTAAAAGATGTTTTACTTATTAATAAAGGTTATTAATTATATGCCTCATATGTGTTATTTCACGCTTGTAAAGTGAACGTAATATGTTAGATATTGAATACAACACTGGGGTGAATATGTTTTAGATATTTTTAAGTCTTTTTACAACTATTTGGAATGGTGAACAAAGCTGTCTAATTTGTAGAGATATTGTGTTTAACAGAATAAACAAATCATGCATAATAAACACAGTATTTTCAAAATTCACTTAATTTTGTATTAAAATTAAGCATGTATTGCTATAATCATGGGTTCTTTGTAAATAAAGAACTCGGCTTCTTTTTTGAGAGAGTTACAAAAAAATCTAGATCTATTTGTTATAACTAAAACAAAGGACCAGTGTTTACTTTATAGATTAGTGAACACATATTTACACAACATGCAATAATATGTACTAAACCCTACTTTAAGTTATCTCTTAAGCTTAGTAAATCCTTGCAAATCTTGTAGATCCGTGTCCTTCATTTGTCAGTTAATCTTGTCCTTTGATCTTGCACTCTTCAAGCTGCTTTTGTAGACTTTTCAATTTAAGTGATTAGATAATTTGTTGATTGATAATCTTGAATATTTAACTTATCTGTATTATGTACTTGAGGTTCATATCGAGATCTCTAGTTTGTTGTATAGAGAATTGACATCTCGATAAGTATAATGGATTATCGAGATCTCTGAGTTCTCTATAAGTGTTTTCACTTGTCGAGATCTCTGAGTTCTCTATAAGTGAACTTGGCTTGTCGAGGTCTCCAAAACTCTGCATGTAGAAATGATTTGTCTCTGAGATCTCTATATGTATTTTGACTTGTCGAGGTCTCTGACATCTCTAATGAGAAATTGACTTGTCGATATCTCCAATCTTCATATCTTTATTTTGACTTGTAGATATCTCTGAGTTCTCTATATGCAAAGTTGACTTGTCGATATCTCAGAGATCTCTATATACATTTTGAATTATAGATATCTCTGAGATCTCTAATGATAATTTGACTTGTCGATATCTCCAATCTTTATATCTTCCTAAAACAGATTTATTCAGACTCAAGTTATACAATACAAAATACAGATTTAAACTATCATACAACTAAATCTTAGGGTTGTCGATGTGACTTAGTCTTGTTATAATACAGTCATGTCTTGCACAACATAATACTAGGAACAAATTCACTCTCCTGTAAATTATGTTTTACTGATTTCATATTTTTCTTCTTCCATACGATATACGTATGTTACGGACTCGTGGATAAGTAACTTATGACCGATAAATAATTTATAAGTCAGAATTTATATATATACATTTTTATAACATTCTCGCATCTATGAAATTTGGGACTTCAGTTCAGTTTATAAAACAAAGTACCATTACTAGGTGCACCAACAAATTATGATCTTTTAGGGGCCTGTGGTGGGTTAGTCATTACCCAAATTGGTTGCATTGGAGACAGTAGACTTCGGCTTATTTCAGACTCGGAATCAGGATTTGACCCGATTTTTGAAAAATGCACGGGATTTGAACCGGGTTATCACATATGGTATTAGAGCCAACTATCGAAATTTTAATTCTTCAAGTTTCCCGAGGTGGGGACACAAAGACTAAAGGTATTATCACGCAATGGATAGAGATCCGGAGGTTGGTACACGAAGCCATGCAGTATTATCTCACAATGGATAGTGAGGTACGATCTTGAACCTATGGGCCGTCTATTTAGGCATGACAAGGACGTCAGGAGTTTAAGTGGGGAAATTTGTAACACCCTAGTCCCATATCGATAATATTTGGAACTACAGTTCAATTTATAAGGCAAAGTACCACTACTATGTGCACCAAAAAATCATGATCTTTTGGGGGTATGTGGTGGGATAGTCGTTACTCAAGTTGGCTGCATTTGGGACAGTAGTTTTTGACTTATTTTGGACTCAGAATCGGGACTTGACCCGATTTTCAAAAATCCACTGGATTTGATATTATATGATTTATAATGTAATAAATATATCTTTATTAAGAAAAAAAATTGTCAAATAAAATATATAATGTGTCATTGATAGGATTCAGACCATATATTTTTATTTTTTTAAGAATATGGCCTATAGCCTTACGAATGAGTATGTGTTCTAATAATTTTCAGGGTGAGCGATGATCGAACCTAGAACCTTGGGACGATAAAGGATAAACTCTTAACCATTTGAGATATCCAATCGTGCTCTATATTTTTACTTTTTAAAATGAAGGATATGAATGTATACAATTTTGGTCACACCCCAAACCGATAACACACACATTAAATAAATGTGAACCATAAATTATATTTCAACTTATAAGTCCAAAAGATGATGATAATACGATTAGAAACCCAACAAAAAATATTAACAATCCCGAGATCTTTACAAGTTCAAAGTTTGGAACATCCCTTCTAACTAATACCACAATTACATACCGGCGGATATTGCCTATAAATATTCTACATGCGCCCTCAAATGGTCTTCATCCTGCCTACCGGTCTTACGAGCGGTCTGCTTGGTACGAACCATAATTTCTAGCTGTAGAACAAGGTTAAATACAAAAAATGAGCTAAAACGCTCAGCAAGTACTTACAGTTCTACTATACAAGGCATTATCTCAAAATCACGGGTTCATGAATCAAGGGGTTATAGATGCTTGTAAAAATGACAATAAGAAACATGAAGTTATTATAAGGACATGGTAGAATCATAGCAATCAAAACATGGCATATGGAATCATGGCAACATGTTATAATAGAAAGGTATGGTAGAATCATAACTACCGAAACATGGCATATGGTATCATGGCATCGGGAAATCATGTTATAAATATCAAATCATCAAAATCATTTTAGGACGCTACGGATTACAGTCGGTGATCAGCCGCGAAGTAATCCTGAACCGCGCTGGGTTCTCAAATATAATGGGATCCCTAGGCTATATGTGAGCATATCAATAAGTGTGAAAAGGACTTGCGTCTAGTCCAATCCACTAAGTCAAGAAAACATTATTTTGTTTTTAATGTTTTATAACATGGATGACGGGAAAGATTTGGTATGACTTTAATGGAAATGTAACAAGAGAATTCAAGTTCACTAATGAGGTTCGCTTTAGGGAATTTGGTAGAGAGTTTAGTATTCACGGTCTAATGGATAAGGAATGTTTTGAAGGTAAGGTACTAACAAGATTAAGAGTTATTAAGGGAAGTATTCGAATTAAGTAATGACATGGTGATTATTACAACTTAAGCATTCACGAAAAAGCATATAGACTTGCAACAATTATAAGCATAAGGAGGTAGTAACTTGCCTTCCAACAGTTCTAAGATTATTCGATCTTGACGGCACGAATCTTCCCCTTCGCTTCGGAACCTACACATTATATTAACCTCATTACTATTCACCCTTAAACACCTTATAAGCCTATAAACTCCTAGACTAACTTTTACTCTTATCATAAATACTATTACAAAAGAACTTATAATTACAAGAATACACATAACTTAATCATATGCAATTCAAGTAATCCACATAGTCACATAATCACATAATGGCATGGCATATAATACTAGTTATTTATACTATAATATCACCTAAATACCTAAACACATAAGCAAGTAACATATAAGAACTATTATTGACCTTAACTTAAACCTGAAGATGATGTGCAACACTCGGAATCTTCACCTCTAAGTCCCAAATACGACGTATACCACTAAAGTTTTCTTAAGACCACTCGAAGGGTGCTCTCGGGTGCCTTGGTGGAAATGGGATGTCTCCACCTTGGAACTTCACTTCAAACCACTTCCTATAGGTTGTTAAGACTCTAAACTAACTTCTAAAGTTTGTGAGACTCAAAGGCCTCACTCCTATAGGCTTATAAAAATCAATACTCACACTAAGGTTCCTTATAGCACCAGTTTGCACGTCCTGTGCTCCTTGGCCAAAATCTCAACTTCTACATGGGGCCTTCTAACAAAACCAATTCCCATGAATTCTTAAGACCTAAACCTAACTCTCAGACTTGGTTTCATGCCAAGGCCTCACCTAGGATTCTCTAGGCCTCTCCTCAAAGTTGACACTTCCCATCATCCCTCGAATTCACTCTGCTCTGTTTTCACTCACCTAAAACTCACTTTTCTCACTCAATTCTTAATTCTAATGGTTTTTTAAACTTACTAAGGATACATTATACTTATTTAAGCCAAGGCCCCGTGAAGACCTAGCGCATGGAATGGTTACAATCGACCAAAATTCAAGCTTACGCAGTCATGCTCTGTTCTGAGTTAATCTCGGAAATGTGTGTGTGCACCTACCTAATTGCTAGTTTTTCAACGAATCAAAGCCACTGGACTCAAGTAAAACTAAATTCCTAACTCCAGTAAACTCGGGCCTAGTAAGGCCTTACCAAAACTCACCTAAAACAGCATTTTAGAGCATAAATCATGGCATGCATTGCACAAAAACTCAAATTTAAGTCATATAGCACATTTATCCGAAATATGACTTATTCTACAACATGCAAGTATAAACTTCAACTTTTAACGTAAAAATCATGGCATGCAAGGATGGAAACTTTTTAAAATACATCTTATAAGATCATAAGTTCTTTAAAAGTCACATGCAAAGTCTCTTTCTTCTTGAAAACAAACAAAACTATCACACAATCAAAAAAATCCATTCGGCTCCTTGCGAGTTATTGCCGAATGCTTGAGGCCAAGATCATGGCTTGAAAATAGAAGCAAAACACTTCATCAAGACCATTTCTTGCTCAAATTTTATGTGTTATATTGAGTTTAAATCTAGATTCACAAGAATCAAAGTTAAACCATTGGCTTTAGCCACATGCAACTGAGACACTAACCTCAAATGATGATATAGAACCAAATGTAGTTGACCCTTTCTTAGAGGAGTTGAAAGGTGTAAGAAAATGGAGAAAATGAGGAAGAAAAATGAGAGGGGTGGGGAAGGGTTTAGGCGCGGCCGAGAGGGGGTAGGGAGAGGAGAGAGTGGAGTGATGTGTTGGTGAAGAAAATGAGGTGAAATGAGTGTTTAGCCTAGCTTCTGTCTCATTCGAATGGTAATGGATTTTGCTTTTTACCATTCTATCCTTCACCCACTAATAGCAAGATTTTGCATGCAAGGTTTTATAAGTCATTTAGTTGGTCAAATGGAGTTAGTGGAGGGTGAAAGGTCGGTCTTACCTTTGATCTCTATTTGGGTGGAATTTGCATGTAAGGGCACACTTGTAATTCAATAACTATTAAAAGTATAATTAAAAAGAATGTGTTTTAGTAATTAAAATATAAATCCATAAATCACAAAATAAATACTATAAATACTATGAGATTTTAGAAGTTTAATAAAATTGTTTTCAAAAATTTCGGACAAAGAGAATTTATATTAAAAATAGTTTTTCTAATATTATCATACTAATAAATCATGAAAAATATATTTAACATATTAAAAATTACACAAGCAATTACAAATAATTTGACTCTACTCCACAATATTAGAATATAATTTATCCGTCTATTCACAACTTATTCAAATATCACTAAATCGCGAGAATCTCAATTATTACTTAATCACGTAGTCACAACTATTCAAATATTATCAAATCGCGCTACTTATTTAATCGCGTAACAAAAATCTTACTCGCATACAAAAGATATACGCTTAAAAATATTCCAGCAACATTCGCAATGCCACATGACAAAATTATACACAATATATAACGAATCCGCATAGTCGGCCTTATATCACAGAATATTTCTGAATAAATACATCACACTTATAAAATAGCTCAAATATTACTGGTTGTCACAATTCTACCACAGAATGTTTTCGGGAGACACGGTAAATTTCATAAATTTCTTACAAAAAATATCACCATTTTTACATAATTGTGAATGATCCACTGACATAATTTAATTTTCTGTATATTCTTGTATATCTTTTTATCCCAATTATTTATAGATCAAACGAGAAAATTCAATTAAATATTAATCATTCATCATTTTTTCTTTACTAAAATATAGGCTAATTCATCACCTTTCACTTTATTTTTTTCTCTCCGTTAAAAGTTGGGAAGCATGCATAACCTATATAAAACTTTTGAAAGAACATGCTAATTCTACCGTAAATAGAATCATCTTAATCCTAGTCACTCCTCAATTATCAAATATTTAATTACGACCCAGTCATAAAATCGAGGTAAAAGAACTAATTAAATTCATCGTGGCTGAAATATATTTCTTTTTTGGTGCTAATAAATTAACATATACGATAGAAATATTGTTATCACAATATGTGATCAATACATATATATATAAGTGGATGCGTGCGAATAACAGATATGTAATAAACTGAGTATAACAGAAACCAACAAAAGGATATGAAGTAGAAGTTCTCGAGTCCAGTTGCATAACTGTCTCCTTAAAATTATTATGGATCTCACCGTATGTGCGAGTTGATAGCCTCCCAGGATAAAATGAGAAGACGACGATATTACGCGAAGAGCACCTTCGATGAACTATAACGGAGCAAGAAACTCTCACCGGAACAGAAAGAGGGCAGGGTTTGTATTTTGGAAGCGGTTGTGTTTTGTATAACGAATGAAAAATAACAAACCTAAGCCTGATACGATATTATATAGGCTTGAGGAAACGTGTGCATTACACCACACATAATTATTTAAAACGCGTTAATTAATTAATCAGTTAATAAATTAAATCCGTAATTGAATCAGATTTATTATTATGTCAAATCAATTATAATAATTCGTAGTCAAAACGAATTAATTTTTTTAAGAGCCCAAGCCCAGTGGAAATTAAATTAGCAAAACTAGTCTGATTATTCGGACCAATTATTTGCTACGTTCGTGTCCGCACGTCGCACACGCGGGCAAGCTCGAAGGCTTCGCAAGCCTCGGATTGTCCCTTGAAAGCCCAAGATGTGCACCCCCCTGCGCGCGCACGTAGGTGTTGGAGCAATACATAAGTAACACATTTGAACACTACATAAGTGTTTTTCTATATAAAGCTATATATGCTCCTTTGCAAAATCAATGTAAGACTTTCATTTCTTCCACAAATTTTTACTATGAAGAGACTAACTTTTGGATGATCATATCTCATCTATCTCTTAGTCATTTTTAGTGATTCAAAGTATCTCGGAAAGCTCTCTTGGAGGAGAACGCATTCCAAGTGTCACTTGTTGCACGCAACAACATTTGTCCACTCAAATTATAGCTCAAATTGACTTGACAATGTGGGACTACTATCCACGTTTTTCAATAATCCCCCAAATGAATGAGATTGACGTTTCAGTAGCACACACCAGACAGACACGGAGTTTGACATGGTGATAGTTTCTTCGATCACATATAGCATATGATAGGTAGAAAATGCTCCTTGAACTTTCGCTCGAATAAGCATAACAATTTTACCAGTAGACAGTAGACGTGCTTGTGCTTAAACTGTTCGACCGTTTGTGTAAACGATGATATTCCTATCACTTTACATTTTTTGACTCTTTCAATTCTAATGAGTATGTCCATTTTGGCCATGGAACATCGTCCTGCATCTGTAGGATTTTCAAAAGAATCGTATTGTAATTCTCCTTTGAAGCGGCCCCACTTCTCTCCCATATAGGCTATATTTATCTTATATAGTGACCCGTGTTTACTCAACTGAATTCTATGCGTTCACTCCTGAACTCCATGTATTCGCCAAAAGATCATTAAAAGCTCAAAAGCTTAGCCTCGTACTATACGAGTCTCACTGTTTCCTAATCATAGGAATACACCGGGAGTTTCCCCCAGTGATTTAGTCATCATGATTTAGTTGGCCCATTGAATCAAGTTCTTGGGATCTCCAATCAGCATTGGTTGGGTGTCCACTATGACGCCATTAAGCAACAGGCTTCAGGCACATCCCTCTCGATGATTTCTCAACCACTTATCTTCATAACCCTTTGGTTAGCGAATTCGCAATATTATCCTTTGATGGTATATAGTCAATAATGATAATTCTGATTGAGATCAATTGTTTAATGGAACTATATCATCATCCTATGTGACACGACCCTCCATTATTCATCGTGCTACATGATCTGCCAATAACGGATTGACTATCACAGTGTATCCCTATTGGACTCACAGGCTTTGGCCATCTTGGAATATTCTCTAAAAATTATCATAGATATTCAGCCTCGTCGGCGCATTTATCTAGTGCCAAAAATTCAGCTTCCATCGTGGAATGAGTTATCACAGTTAGTTTTGAGGATTTCCATGAAATTGTCGCTTCGGCTAATGTAAACACGTAGCCACTCATAGACTATAATGCCTTTTTTATAGATTTCCAGTTCGTGTCAGTATATCCCTCTAATACTGCGGGGTATCTGCCATAATGCAATCTATAATCTCGAGTTCCCCTCAAGTACCTCAGTACTCGTATGATCGCTTTTCAGTGATCAGTCCCTTAACAATGTAGCAAGAATTACAGAAGGGGGGTTGAATGGAATTCTTGAACCTTTTTCTTGAAATAAAAATGTTCAACTCGATTATAGATATATTTGTTTTGATTAGCACAATGCGGAATGTAAACTTAATTGAATCAAAATATAAGTAATTAAGAACAAGAGTCTTTAAAAACTTTCTGGTGGATTTAAACAATTCCACCAGAGATATATATAATATATCGAGAGGACTCTGTATGCAGAAATGCTCACAGCTGCTTACAAATGGAACTACTGAGAATACAGGAAATGCTAAAGATTCTGCTTACAAAGATTTCTCTGTTTTTGTATTTCTCAGCTATCTCAGTTTTTTTTCTATTTGCTACTCTCTTGGTTTATATAATACCAAGATTACAAACTCAAAAAGACTGAACAAATATAAAATCTAACAGTCTTAAGCTTTGCTGCTTTTCATCCTATATTACCCAGTTAATGGGCTTCCACAGTGTGTTTGTATACATCTCGACGGTTGTGTGTCAGTTTTCACTGTTCAACTGCTGTTTGAATTCTTCATATAATCATCCGTCGACTTTCAGAACATCCGTTGATGGTTTAATTGATCATCCATCGACTGATATATTAAACATCCGTTGATAGTCATTTGATCATCCGTCGATGGCTTTGTTAATCATCCATCGGTAGCTATTTTGGCACTTGACTCTATTTCACTTAAGCAGAATTACAAGACATCATTTATGTACAATTAATCAACCTATTCTGCATATCTAGTTAGAGTCAACATGACTTATATGCTACTACAGATTCTATACAAAGGTGCATACATAACTGTGCTACGAACTTATTATTACATAAGCTACTCACTCGATGGATAATAAGTTAATCATCCGTTGGGACTATAATGAGTTATCCGTCGGGACTATAATTCTTATCCGTCGAGTGCTACATAATTTCACTAAGTAAAATCTACTTAGATGTTTTGTTTATGAAATCATCAAGTACACAACATATGCACAACAATCTCCCCCAATTTATGTCTACTAGAATTGTAGCCATAAATTAAGAGATACTTGATGATAACAAAACATCCTGAACATACATCTTTAAAGATAAGTAGATAAACTGAAAGTGCTTTAATTAAAGAAAATGTACAAGGTTTGGCTCACAGTCAATTCAAGATGCTCCTCTAGCCTGAGTAGATTTTTCTAGTTCCTTGAAGGTCTGGATCTTCTTCCAAGCTTTCTGTTATTTTCTTCAATTTGATTCTGGAGCTTCCTGTGGAATTCTAGTTCATCAGATTCTGAGAGATCTAGCTTTTCTTGCATTTCCAAGAGAGTCTCATTACTAGAGACACTCAATTGGTCTTCTAATCTGAAGAATCTTCTTACACCCTTGTCATCCATGAATTCCATCAGCCAGTAGGGCCTTAGATGCACTCTTCTCCCTCTGTATGGGATGATTAGAGTCTTTGGGAGTTCATCTTTAGCTCTAACACTCCTCAGCTCTTCAATCTTCTTCAATACTAGTCTTCTTGCAGTTACATTGAACCCAAAGTTTTTCTCGAAGGATGAATCGACTTTAATCAGCACAGCTAGGCTTTCTTGAAGAATCCTGTGAAGTGGCCACTGAATCTCCCTTCCTCCTTTGTACTTGAACACCAACCTTTCAGGTAGGTTTCTATATGCATCAATTTCCCTCACTTCATCTAGTTCATCCAGATAAAGATTTAGATCTGAAAATTCTTTGATGTCACACAAGTACAAGTAGTCTCCCCTGTTGACCTTGGGTTGAGCTTTAACTACTGACTTGGATTTGAGAGGTGACAGCTTCACTTTCTTGACTGCCCTTGATTTTGTCCTTTTTGGCTTGCTAAGGACTGGTAAGTTGAAGTCAGGAATTGGTATTTTATCCCACTCTATTGGCTCATCCTTTGGCACAATAGGTTCACCATGTATGTTCTTGTAGGGATCCACCACCCTTATGTCTTCAAATATCACAGAGGGCTTTGATGCTTGAGTTGTAGCTTGAGTGGATTCCTTAGGAAATTGATCTTCCAATTCTTTGTCTACAACATCCAGTTTCCTTTTTGTTCTTCTAGCCAATTCTTTCTTTCTTGGGGATTTCTTCTGTTCTTCAATCTTCTTCTTTGATTCAGCAGCTTCAGATGGTTGAGAGGGAATTTGTTGAGAAGAATTTACAGCCTGTAGTTTGGCCAAGATAGCAATCTGTTCTTTCTTCTGTTTAGACTTCTTTGCATCTAGAGCAGCTTGCCTCTTTTCCTGCTTTAATCTGGCTTTTTCTTCTTTCTTTGCTTGAGAAAATTGTGGATGTCCAGCTACCACACAAATTTCCTTTCCATTTCTTAATATCTTAGCAATTCTCCTTTTTGAAGCTGAATCAGCTGGATCTTAATAGAAGACAATAGATCTTGACAGAAGCTTCTTTTCATTAGGCTTGGGTGTCTCATACACAGTGTCCATAGGGTTCTTCCCAGATGATTTAGGATAATTTGCCCTTGGTTTAAGAATTGTTTCAGCCTTTGGAGACTTGATGCAGGAAGATTATCCTTTTTCCAGATAGTTCATGCTCATCTTATTCACACTGATTGGCTTGACATGAGAGTGATGGATGGCTGACTTAACTGGCTCCTTGACTAGTTCAAACTTTTTCTGTATCTCCTCATCAATCTTATTCCTGTTGATCAAACTCAACTTTCCTTTTTCAACAACTTTCAAATTTGCTGCTGCTGCTTTAATTAAATCTATACCATCTGCAACTGTTGGCTTGGAGATTGTAATTGAAGGTACAATTACTTTGCTGATTTGTACTTGAAGTTTCTCCCCCGCAGTTGGTCCTTTATCCCCCTTACTTGATCCTCTCTCCCCCTTTTTATTATCATCAAGTTGAGGAGTTAGGCCTTGTGCTTTAGCCAGTTGCATAAGAAGATTTGTCTGAGTCTGTTGATTTTGAAGAAGGATAGCCACTGAATTCTCAATAACTTGAACTCGGTTTTCCAGCTTGGCTAGCTTCTTTTCAGAATCTGATTCTCTCCTTAATCTCAGTAGTACATCTTGCATGGTACCATATGGCATTACTGAATCCAGCTTCTCAGAATTGTATGTCTTCAAGTCAGCTATATCTCTTTTTAGTTCATCCACACTCATATTATGTCTTAAGTGCTGGATCTTCATGAGATGTAGAGAGTCTAGGTGAGCTTGAAGAATAGCCTTGGTACCAGCATCTGAAGTCTCCTGAAGGGCCTTTTAAATAGTCACCACTTGCTTGACCAAAGACACATCAAATTGTCCTGGTGTAAATTCCTTTGCCCATGCCCATCCAGGTAAATTTAAAACAGAACTTGGGTCTTCATCTCCCCCTAAGTTCATGTTTCCATCCAAAGAAACAGAGTCATCATCATTAGAATTTACTCCAAATTCTTCAGATGGCTCACCAGCTTGAGAAGGCATCCTATTGACAGCAGCTTTATCTCTTTGAAGAGTTTCTGAGGTGTGTACTAGATTCAAAGTCTGTTCTGCCTCCACATTGCCCTGAGCAGCCAACAATTGATAGACTGACACAGGATGAGTAAAAGTGTCAGCATCCAAGGAAATGTTATCAATTTCAGCTTTTTAATGTTGCTGAAATTGTCTTTCCTTTTCAGCATCATCCACAATCATTGACTCACTAGCAATGGCTGGTTCCACCCTTATTTCTCCTGTACCTGCCTTTCTCTCATAATCTCTCTTTTGTTGCATCAGGGTCTCACCCTGGCTCCCCACTCTCACACCCTCACCTTCACCTACTAAGGTGGGACTCCTCTCACTCACTTTTGCCAATCCTGAATAAATGGATTGCTTAGATTCACTCTTTTCCTCTCCTTTTGCCTGGGAGCAACCCAGCCTCTCACTCAATGCACTCTCCTCTCTCAGTCCTAAGAGTGACTGTATTACCACTAAATCCTCTGCACTAGAAATGATTGAAGTTTGAAGTTGTGCAGAGACACTCGACGGATAAGTGATATCCATCGGGTGAGTGGTAAAGTTATCCGACGGATAACTGCTGTTAAGCTTATCCGTCGGGATACAATCACTACTCGACGGATGAGCAATATCCATCGAGAGAGTAGAAATGAATGAGGTGGGAAGAGAAACTATTGTTGACTCTGTGTTGATTGAAGTTATTTTAGGCACAGATGTCACAATAGTATCTGAAAGAATTGGCAAGTGAGCCAACAAATCATCTAAAAGATGATGCTCACTTGCACTAGATTTTAGCTTCCCCAACAGAGTTAAAGAAGGGGAATCAGGAATTAAAGTGTTTATCATATCCACTTCCAGAGAGTTTGTTGGTGAGTATGGTGTTTCAGAGGCTTCTATTATAAGAGATTTTGGCTGTGACTCCACATTTATTGGAGCCACATCAATCTGAATTTGAGAAAGTGCAGGGACTGTGTCTTTAGCACCAGTTTGCACTGTGTGTGTGCCCTGTGCATCCCCAGTTGTTTTGGATTTCTTCTTTCTTGTGTAAGTTTGGGGTGAGCTTGTGTTCCTAAACCTTTTGCTCTGTGCTCTTGGCTGAGAGCTTTGTTCAACAGCCACATCCTTTTGGGAGGATGCAGCTAGAAGTGAGCTTTTGTCCTTTTTAAGCACTGCAGTTTGTTGGGAAACTGCAGTGTGGCTAGGCTGGGATTCACTCAACTCTCCAACCTTATCCTTGGGGTTTCTTTGATGTTCACCCCTTCCCTCACCTAACTGACCCTCCTTCACACTCCCCTCTTTGGCTTTGGTAGATTTTTCAACTGGTACCTTTTGAGAGATACCAGAGGGGGTTTTCTTTGACTTAGATTTAGAAATTACAGTAGTTTTGGCAGCTTTGGTAGGCAACTGTTTGGTCATTGTCACAGTTGCCATAGCTACTCCTGAACTCAAAGAAATTGAGGAGATTGGAATAGTTGAGGGTATGGATGAACTTACCTCACTTACTGAGGTGTCTGCATTACAGGAAAGTAGAACATTGGCACATCCCTATGATGGTTGGCTCTGTTCAAATCTGCAATAATTCTTCTCTCTTGAACCCAACAAGCTAATTTGTTGTTTGAGTTCTCAAGTACAATCTCTTGACAAAGATGGTTAGCCAATATCATGAAAAATCTAGCATAATATACATTCTTTCCCCTTTTGGCTAACTCACCTAGTTTAAAACCTAACTCATACAAGACAAGGTCACTGAAATTGTAAAATTTATCTGTAACTAGCATGTATAGCATGTTAAGCATGGAAATGTTCACAGAATCAAAATTACTGACTTTTCCAGAGAAAACTTTAGTCACAACATCACACATGAAACTTCATTCCTTCCTAAGACCTAATCTTCTAATCTCACTTAGATTAGTAGTAGGAAGTGCATAATGCATGGAATTAAGCATATTGATAATATCAGTGTCAGTGTGTGGTGAAGTTTCATTATCATCAGGAATTTTGAAACATGCTTTTATCACATCACTATTGATACAGAACTCATTACCTTTGATAGTTAGAGTGTTGGTTTTATCAGTAGAGTTGTAGATTGCAGTGGTCCACATCTCTTCAACAACTTCACAGTAAATTGTGGGTGATTCAAGCATGGCATAACTTAACTTGCAGTTCTTCACGAAGTCCATCATCTTGTGATAGTCTTCTGATTGCTGAATACCCTTATTGACCAAAGCAGTGAAGTTGTTCTTCTCATAAATGAACCCAGTCTGAGACATGATCTTTACTACAGGTGCCATTGTTAGAGAATGAAAGCTTGAAGAGAAAGAGGATATTTGCTTGAGAGAGAATAAAATAAAAGCAGTTGAATTTGAGAATGATAAAAGAAAATAATTGAAATGAAACAAGCTTTTATACTATCTCAAAAACAACGGATGAAAATAATAAAGAAAAGTAAATTACCCAATAGAAATTGCCTAAATTAGCCGTTTAAAAATAAACTGTAAAAATTTCACCCATTATCCGTCGTGTAATGCTTACAAACTGTAAGTATACTCGATGGATAATGTTCAGGAAATTAACGGTTAAGATTTAGACACTTCGACGGATGAGGATAAACTGTTATCCGTCGAGTTTTAAAAGATTCCAGAAAAGTAATTGATTTTTATTTGCACATAGTACATCGACGGATGACTCAAATCGATGGATAATGGTCATCCGTCGAGATGCAAATTTTGACTTAGCCAAAATTTCACTCATGAGTAAAAATCAGTTAAATTTCTGGCTACATATCAACTTGCAAAATAACTCATATAGATTCAAGAGTAATTAAGCATACCTAACTCACTTACCAACCTAGAAAAGGTGGATTCATCCAGTGGCTTGGTAAATATATCTGCAAGTTGCTTCTCACTTGGAACAAAATGTAACTCTACAGTACCATTCATTACATGTTCCCTTATGAAATGGTACTTGATGTCTATGTGCTTTGTCCTTGAATGTTGCACTGGATTTTCAGTGATGGCAATTGCACTTGTGTTATCACAGAAAATAGGAATCCTCTCAACTTGCAAACCATAGTCTAGCAATTGATTTTTCATCCATAAAATATGTTCACAGCAACTGCCAGCAACAATATATTCAGCTTCAGCTGTAGAAGTAGAAACTGAATTTTGCTTTTTACTGAACCAGGACACAAGCTTGTTTCCTAGAAATTGACAAGTTCCTGTTGTGCTTTTTCTGTCAATTCTGCAACCTGCATAATCTGCATCTGAATAGCCAGTTAGATCAAAACCAGAATCTCTAGGATACCAAATGCCAAGTTTTGGTGTTCCTTTGAGATATCTGAAAATTCTATTAATAGCTATCAAGTGAGACTCTCTAGGATCAGCCTGAAATCTAGCACATAAACATGTAGCAAACATTATATCTGGCCTACTAGCTATTAAGTACAGAAGTGAGCCAACCATGCCTCTATAGCTTGAAATATCCACAGACTTTTCAGTAGTGTTTAGTTCAAGCTTAGTTACAGTGGCCATGGGAGTTTTTGCAGATGTGCAATCCATTAGATCAAACTTCTTTAAGAGATCAAAAATATATTTAGTTTGACTAATGAATATTCCATCACTAACTTGCTTAACTTGTAAACCAAGAAAGTAAGTTAGTTCTTCCATCATACTCATTTCATACTTACTTTGCATCAGTTTGGCAAACTTTTTACAAAGTTTTTCATCTGTAGAGCCAAAAATAATATCATCTACATAAATTTGAACAAGTATGTTAGAGCCATTAACATTTCTGAAAAATAAAGTTTTATCTACAGTACCTCTTATGAAGTGATTTTCCAAAAGGAACTTTGATAAAGTGTCATACCAGGCTCTAGGTGCTTGCTTCAGTCCATAAAGTGCTTTCAGTAGATAATAGACATATTCTGGAAAATTTGGATCTTCAAAGCCAGGAGTTTGACTAACATACACTTCTTCCTCCAAATCTCCATTCAGAAAGGCACTTTTGACATCCATTTGATAGACCTTGAAATTGGCATGGGTTGCATAGGCTAAGAAGATTCTGATCGCTTCAAGTCTTACACATGAGCAAATGTTTCATCAAAATCTATTCCTTCTTGCTGGCAATAACCTTTAGCAACCAATCTGGCTTTGTTCCTTACTACTATGCCATTTTCATCCATCTTGTTTCTGAATACCCATTTGGTGTCTATTGGATTCTTTCCTTTAGGCTTGGGTACCAGCTTCCATACTTTATTCCTTTCAAATTGGTTTAGCTCCTCCTGCATAGCTAAAATCCAATCAGGATCTAACAAGTCTTCTTCTACCTTCTTTGGTTCTTCCTTTGACAGAAAGCTGTTGTATTGACATTCTTCTTGAGTTGCTCTCCTGGTTTGAACTCTAGAAGAAACATCACCAATAATCAGTTCAAAGGGGTGATCTTTTGTCCATTTCCTTGGTTGAGGTAGATTAGCTCTAGATGAAGAGACCTCAATGTTGTATTGATGTGTGATTGAGTTTTGATTGCTAGAAACTCCCCCTGAGTTTGTGGATCTTTGATTTGAGAAAGGGGTACTTTCTATGGGTGATCTACCTTGACTTCCTGCTCCTTTTGATAACCCTACGGATGATAAATTTTGAGTACCGACGTATGAGGCAGGTTGTCTACCGACGGATAACACAGATTGCCTTCCGACGGATGAAGCATTTTGTAACTCGATGGATGTTGAGTTTTGTGCTTCATTGGTGGTAGATTTGTCTGCATTATCCTTAGACACTGTTTCTTGATCACTTTCACCATCACTTCCATCACTGACCATCTCAACATTGTCGAATTTGAGGCTCTCATGGTAATCTCCATCTTTCAGTCCTTCAATCTTTTTATCATCAAACACAACATGTATAGATTCCACAATAATGTTGGTTCTTAGATTGTAGACTCTATATGCTTTACCAACAGCATATCCAACAAAAATTCCTTCATCTGCCTTAGCATCAAACTTCCCATTTTGATCAGTTTGATTTCTCAGAATATAGCATTTACAGCCAAAGACATGAAGAAAGTTTAGAGTTGGCTTCTTGTTCTTGAACAATTGATAAGGAGTCATGCATCTTGCTTGATTAATCAGAGAGATGTTCTGAGTGTAGCATGCAGTGTTTACATCTTCAGCCCAGAAATATGTTGGTAATTTTGATTCTTCAAGCATTGTCCTTGCAGCTTCAATAAGTGATCTGTTCTTCCTTTCCACTACTCCATTCTGTTGTGGAGTCCTTGCTGCTGAGAACTCATGTAAGATTCCATTTTCCTCACAAAATGCTCTCATGACATAGTTCTTGAACTCAGTTCCATTGTCACTCCTGATTCTTCTAACTTTGAAATCAGGATGATTGTTAACTTGCCTTATATGATTGATGATGATTTCACTAACCTCATCTTTAGACTTTAGGAAATATGTCCAAGAGAACTTTGAAAAATCATCTACAATTACTAGGCAAAATCTTTTCTTTGAAATTGACAATACATTGACTGGTCCAAACAGATCCATGTGAAGCAGTTGCAGAGGCTCTTCAATTGCTAAATCAAGTTTCTTCCTGAATGATGCTTTGATCTGCTTCCCTTTTTGGCAGGCATCACACAGTCCATCCTTTGTAAACTCCACTAGAGGAATGCCTCTTACTAGTTCTTTCTTTACCAGCTCATTCATGGTCTTGAAGTTTAAATGGGATAGCTTCTTGTGCCATAGCCAACTTTCATCTTGACTTGCTTTACTGAGAAGACAAGTTACAGATTCTGCTTTAGTTGAGTTGAAGTCAACTAGGTACACATTTCCTCTTCTCACACCAGTGAGAACCACTTTGTTGTTTTGATTATTAGTCACAACACAGGCTTCTTTATTGAAGGTTACTGAGTTGCCTTTATCACAAAGCTGGCTGATACTCAACAGATTATGTTTGAGACCATCCACTAAGGCAACCTCTTCAATGATGACATTATCCTTTGAAATCAAGTCATATCCCACAGTATAACCCTTGCTGTCATCTCCAAAAGTAATACTTGGGCCAGCTCTCTCCTTAAACTATGTGAGCAGGGTAGAATCACCAGTCATGTGTCTTGAACAGCCACTATCCAAATACCAAAGATTCTTTCTGTTTCCCTGCACACATCAAAATCAAATCAAGTTGATTTTGGTACCCAAGTTTCCTTGGGTCCTGCCTTGTTAGCTTTCTTCTTCTGTTTCTTAGGTTTTATCTCATTTGACTTAGGAATTTCATATTCTTCCTTAGTCAATTGGGTTGTACCTTTGAAACCACTAAATGCAACAGAATTATCATGCATGTTATGGCTAACAGTAAATGGCATGCTTGGTGCAAACATGTTATTCCAGTAAGGCATGCTAAATGGCATTTGAGGCATATTGTATGCAGCATAATATGGATTAGGTGCAAATGACATATTAGCAAATTGTGCATTCATATTCTGTGTAGGCATAGCATTAACAGGCATGGGAGGCATGGCATTCATGTTAGGAAATTGAGGCTGAACAGACATGGGAGTAAGCATGGCAGATTTGCAATTAACAGATAAATGATTTACACTACCACACTTGACACATATTTTTCTAGGAGCATATTTATGAGATGTGTAGTTTTTGTGTTTGTTAATCCCTACTTTACCATTCCTATTGTTTTTCTTTTTAGTCTCTGTTTTTACCTCTATTTTCTCAAGTCTGTCACTTAACTGTTTGACAGTCATGTGACCAACATTAGCCTTTTTCCCTTTCTTAGCTTGACTTGACTCTCCTGAAACAAAGTTCTTGGAAACAGACCCATACTTATCATTTAGCTTGATTAATTTGGCTTTGCTAATGGGTTTGCTTACAGCCGACGGATGAGGATTTTTATCATTCGACGGATAATACTTTTTGTTATCCGACGGATAGTCCTCATCATCTATCGAGTCTACATCTGTCAGCAACCCATCTACCAAAATAGGTTCTAGTTTCTCTTTATTCTTTTTCCAGGCTTCATCACAAAAAGACTCAATTCCTTGAACTTTGGTGATTTGAGCATGAACATCCCTGGATGTTTTCCATGCTTTAATCACCTCTTGTTCACGCTCGAGCTGCTTCTTCAAAATTTCTTCCTTTTTCAAGGACTCAGTTAATTCCTCCTTGGCAATCTTACACTCAATTTTTAGTTTCTCAAACTCAACAAACTGAGACTCAAGCATATTATTCCTCTCACTTAAAAACAAGTTGTTTTCTTTGATTTTAGCATTTTCTTTAGTGAGAGACTTAAGTGTAACACGCAAATGATACAATTCTGTAGACATGTCATTTATGGCATCATTACACTCAGCTTTAGATAAATGTGCAAGGTTTGTAGTGATTACCTGATTGCTTGAGGAACTTATCTCTGTTTCATCAGACTTGGCCATTAGGGCTAGATTGACATAGCTGACATCTTCATCTTCATCCAAACCATCTGTTGCCCAGTCATTCTCTTGTGTAATAAAAGCCCTTTCCTTTTGTTTGAGTAGATCAAAGTATTTTTGCTTATAATCCACAGACTCAAACCTTTTCTTACTGGAATCTGACTTTCTACACTCATTTGCAAAATCACCTGCCAAGCCACATTTGAAACATTTGAATTTTGACTTATCCACCATGTTTCTATTTGGCTTGGCTGCTCCAGAGTTCTTTTTGAACTTGAGCTTGGCAAATCTCCTTGAAAGAAATGCTAGGTGCTCATCAATGTCCTTCATGTCATCTTGGCTCAATGATTCTTGACTTTCTGCAGCTAGCCCCTTACCCTTATTCTCACAGACCTTTGAAGTTTTTTTACAGCTTCCATCTTCACTTCCTTCTCCTTTTCCAGATCAGCAACTAGTGCAATGGATCCTCCTTTCTTCTTTCCTCTCTCCATTCTTTCATCCTGCTCTATCTCAAGCTCATAGGTCTTCAGAATGCCATACAGTCTCTCCAAAGTAAACTCCTTATAATCTTGTGAGTTTCTCAATGAGACTGTCATTGGTTTCCATTCCTTTGGAAGAGATCTGAGAAATTTCAGATTGGAGTCTTTAGTCTGATAGACTCTTCCATGCAACTTAAGAGCATTTAGTAGTTTTTGGAATCTACTAAAAATGTCAGTGAGTGACTCACTTTCTTCATTGTGAAAATGCTTATATTGCTGAATCAGGAGCTGCATTTTATTTTCTCTAACTTGCTCAGTGCCATCACAAATTATCTGTATTGTGTCCCAAACTTCCTTGGCAGTTTTGCAGTTGGTGATGTTATCAAACATGTCTGCATCAACACCATTGAACAGAATGTTCATGGCCTTTTTATCTTTCCTGACTTGTTCAATATCAGGATCAGACCATTCATGCCTTGGCTTTGGAACAGATGGCTCGTTTCCTGTAGCAGTTCTCATTGGAACATGAGGGCATCTTTCTATGCAGTCCACATAGGCCTCATCTTGAGAAAGCATATGAAGATGCATCTTTACCTTCCAATGATGGTAATTATCTTTATCAAAAAAAGGAATCTTGACTCCAACATCTTTCTTGTTCATCTTGCTGAATTGTTTTGATCTTTAAACTCTTTGTAGATTAAGAGCTAGCTCTGATACCAATTATTAGTCCCTTAATAATGTAGCAAGAATTACAGAAGGGGGGTTGAATGGAATTCTTGAACCTTTTCTTGAAATAAAAATGTTCAACTCGATTATAGATATATTTGTTTTGATTAGCACAATGCGGAATGTAAACTTAATTGAATCAAAACATAAGTAATTAAGAACAAGAGTCTTTAAAAACTTTCTGGTGGATTTAAACAATTCCACCAGAGATATATATAATATATCGAGAGGACTCTGTGTGTAGAAATGCTCACAGCTGCTTACAAATGGAACTACTGAGAATACAGGAAATGCTAAAGATTCTGCTTACAAAGATTTCTCTATTTTTGTGTTTCTCAGCTATCTCTATTTTTTTTCTATTTGCTACTCTCTTGGTTTATATAATACCAAGATTACAAACTCAAAAAGACTGAACAAATATAAAATCTAACAGTCTTAAGCTTTGCTGCTTTTCGTCCTCTATTACCCAGTTAATGGGCTTCCACAGTGTGTTTGTATACATCTCGACGGCTGTGTGTCAGCTTTCACTGTTCAACTGCTGTTTGAATTCTTCATATGATCATCCGTCGACTTTCAGAATATCCGTTGATGGTTTAATTGATCATCCGTCGACTGCTATATTAAACATCCGTTGATAGTCATTTGATCATCCGTCGATGGCTTTGTTAATCATCCGTCGGTAGATATTTTGGCACTTGACTCTATTTCACTTAAGCAGAATTACAAGATATCATTTATGTACAATTAATCAACCTATTCTGCATATCTAGTTAGAGTCAACATGACTTATATGCTACTACAGATTCTATACAAAGGTGCATACATAACTGTGCTACGAACTTATTATTACATAAGCTACTCACTCGATGGATAATAAGTTAATCATCCGTCGGGACTATAATTCTTATCCGTCGAGTGCTACATAATTTCACTAAGTAAAATCTACTTAGATGTTTTGTTTATGACAATTAGATATATACATGACCAAGATATCTAGAATATAAATAAACGAGACCAACATAATTTACTCAAAAATATAATAAATAATAATTTACATACATAAACACACATGTGGACTTTATCTTAACCAATATTAAAAGATTCAATTTTGATGTTGTATTTCAGAGTTATTGATATATGTACTATAAGAAAATAACAAAAGTCTTTTATGTTCTGAAAATAAGAATGATCAATTAAATTTAATTTTTTTTCAATGTGTTAAAAACTAAATAGATTATGTCAATTTTAATTTATGAATTGACAATAATCTGACATCTTATAAATACAAAATGGAGATGATTAAAGCTAAACACATGGTTGAGATCAACTTTAGTTAATGAATTAAGACATTAGCAATTAAGAATGATATTAAATTAACATAAACGTTGAATTAAAGAAATAATATTTTTCTTAAAAAATAAACTTATATTGATTGAACTATAAATTCTACTTTGTTGAATATTACGCTTGCGACCACTTTAATTATGCATTATTGATCCTTTCAAATTAAGAAGATAATTGTAAATTAGTAATGACTTTAGTAATAAAATACCCCATTACTCCGGGTTTATTTGACCAAAACTCAAAAAATTTACTCGACTCTGTAATATATATATATGTTAAATTTTAGTTTCTTTTTATAAACATATTGACAATATTTGATGATATAATTATAATTTTTTTCTTTTACACGTACAATATTGACAATATTTGATGATACAATACAGTGACTACCCTGTTTGTATTTATTTAATAAATACAATTTACACGACACAAATAAGAAAATATGTATCATAATTAATGAGATATATTTAAAAACGTTATGAACATTATTAATGTTTTACATGAAATCATACGCATTAATAGATACTCAACTTGTATTTGATATTTTTAGACGTTATACAATTTTTATCAATAAGAAAATGATTAAAATTTTTACTAATATAATTATATGATGTACAAAAAATCTGAAAAATGACTGTGTCTCGCACAGGTTATTATGGTATTAGGTTATTATGCTAGTTATAATTATTAAAGGCAAACATAAACAACATCCAACAAGGTCATGAAAGGAACTTGAACAAAACTCCAATACATCTTCTGACTTCTCCGTGATTTTTAGGTTTGAAATTGTTAAGTTACGGGGTGTTAGCGGCGAGGGGTGTGCTTAAAAAAGGTTCTTTAAACATTTCTTATATAAAGTATACTAGCCCTTAAACATACACGAATTGTTTTTAGCATTATATAATTTTTGAATTTAATTTTAAGTGAAAATTTTAAGTTATGATATTAATTTATTAGAAAATATTAATAATATAATTTGATAAAAAAATTTAAATATACATGTGTATAATTTTGTAATATTTTAATTTAAAAAATAACACTAAATAAAAATATAGTTTTATTGATATTTATTGGTGTATTAATGAAATATAACTATATTTAATTAAAAAGTAAATTTTAACTCAAATCAATAATATACGAATTATCTCCGACCACATCCAACTAGTAATATACACATTTATTTTAGTTTTAATTTTTTATTTTAACGTAGATCAATATTATACATTATTTTATTTTAGTCTTAGGACCGTTATATCAATTAGCTAATTATATTTAATTTATTTTAATTTTATTTCAGTTATGGGTGAATATTATTTTGTTTTAAACCGAATAGATAATAAACTTTATTTTTGCGAGATGACATTACATCAACCAACTTATTACGTTTCAATTTTTATTTTTGTTTTAGGCCGGTTCAGTAAAATATTTTTTTAGTATAATCGGTAGTATTTATAAATTTGTTTTAGCATAAGGTAGTAAATCTTGGTTTTAGCCTCTTGCCCGTTATATCAACTAAATCCAACTAATTATATTGATTTTTTTGTTTAATTTTAGTTTAGCCCGGGATAAATATTATTTTGTGTTACACGGAATGATAATATATCTAATTTTGTTTTAGTCTGATGACTTTAAATGAGCTATACGAATTATCTTTTAAATGTTTATTTTGTTTTAGCTCGTTAATTATTTTGTTTTAATTATATTGATCGAAAGAATTTTCTTTCAAATTCTTATTAGTTTTTATTATTTTATTTTAATCTGAGACTGCAAATCCAACTTATGTAGTTTATTTTTATTTTTTTATTTCAAATTTGATCAATTGTAAAATTTTGTTTAGCCCAGCCCGGATAAATATTCTATATTATTTTGCTTGAACTAATTTCATTAGATATATTTTAATTCTATTTGAATTTATATAAGAGTGTTATAATATTAGTGACCAGATTAGCGACCAAACTTTTAAATAATAGTATAGATATACCAGAGAAAAAGTAAGTACGTTTATTGTATCTGAAAAGATGGGACAATATTACGACAATCAATATTCAATACATGCAAAATGACTTGAACAGAAGTTTAAAAACAAGAGGGTACAAAGAAATTTATTGTTGATGCCATGCTAACGCATGGCTACATATGCAAACATGCTGTATGTCAAGGTTCAGTACGGAGTCTGTCCAACATAATTACCAGGAGGATCATAGCTACAAATAACAAACAAGCCGCCGTCATTCATGCACTCAATCCTAGCGCACCCTAGCTTCACTGAATTGCGCCAAACCACCTGAGTATAGTGTCCACACTCTTCACCTTGTGCACACGTGTTGGAATTATAGTCATAATACTGCTGTTCACCCACCCAGGCAGCTACAGCATCTTTTGCAGTGAATCCACCTAAACCAGCACCAGGCCCACCATAAATGTTCTCACCATATTGTCCGCCTGAATGTTGGAGCACACAATCTCCGCTGCGTTGATTGGCGTAGTTCATGGCGTAGTCGGCCACCGTCTGGTCCCATTCTATAGGTTGTACATTGACGGCTGCCCGAGCTGCATTGTGGGCATCGAGGTAGTCTTGTGGTGAGTTTTGGGCAAGGGAGGAGTGAACCATAAGGAACCCTAGGGCACATACAAGAGTTATAGAGAGTTTGATTGGCAATTCCATTCTTGATATTACTCTAAATTTGTTGGGTAATGGGTATAGTAGAAGAAATTAGGGTTGTGAACTTGTGATATGATGAAAAATTTAGAGTAACAATAGGAGGTATATATAGGGACGTGAATTAGTGGAGGGTAGGAAATTCGTGGAATAACTTCCGCCGTTCCGCGTGATGATTGCACCATGCAGGAGGGGTTAATTAATTAATTAAACTAAAAGCAGCCTCGGGAAATTAACAGAATTGAATACTATTACCTATTTATATTTCTTAAACAGAATCATCGTTTTCCATATACACAGCGAGTTAATAGTTTACATTATTTTAAGTGCGAAGTTCTTGAACATGGTTACTCATTCAATCCAATCAAATATTACCGATTACGTAGTTTGGAAATAATTTTGTAAACATCACTGCAAATTGTCTTTAGTTTAATGAATTTTATGTACTGAGTTACCATATTTGAACCCAGTGTTGTAAATTTTAGTAATTCTTTTTAGTTTAAATTAACTAGTTACCATAATTGAACCGGTCATTAGTTAACAACTATGACGAGACTAGTATATAATGCATGTTTTAGCTGGTTCATTGTTTAAATTAAACTAATATTACAATAAATCAAGTTATTTACGATATTTTTTTTGAACTGAAATGATCGTAAATGAGGTATTTATGACGGAAAAAATTCGCCGTCGTAAATGACTAAATTTGTTGTTATGTAACTTATAACCCGTATGAGAATTTAATCTTAATTCGTATTTTTATGTATTGATTGTTATTTTGGTCTATGATTTTTTTTAAATTCTTTTTCAATTTTTTTACGTACATTACTTCTACTTATGTTAAAAACGTAGGAAATATGAATTTTTTTTAACTTAAACTACGTACTTCAGTATGTGTAATCAAATATAAAAATATACATTATTTAAGTATTGTTAATTTTTTTATGAAGTGATTTGATATTTCAGATTAATGTCACCAAAATTAGAATGTCATTATAAAGGATATAAATTGTCAACTTCATGTTTGCTTAAAATTTCACTAAAAAAATACTTAAAATCAAGTAATAACCTTTAAATATAATCAATATAAAGGTCTAAGAATATTTTCTTAAATTCTTTCAAAAAAAGAGAAATGTTGTTAGGTCCCAATGTATTTGTAGAAGGGGGGTTGAATACAAATAGTACCGAATAATCGAATTAAATGCGTAATAAAAATATGAAATAAAATTCAAGTTAAATAAGAATATTATTAAACTTGAAAGTTGTTACAACAACTGTATCGATTACAAGGAATTAATCTCAAATTAATTATCACAAATCTAGAATAAATTCGACATAAACTTTTTCTATTTTTGTAATAAAAAGATTCAAATGCTAAACGTAATTTGAGATTAAGTTCTAGGGATTTTGATCCGCTAGATAGTTACACAAGAACAAGATAAAGATTTCTAGTGGTTTTGATTTAACTTTACAAACTAGAAATTATGATCTTGAAGTTTGCAGATGAAGGATAAAATATTTCTTCTGCGGCTGCTCTGTTTTTGTTCTTGTATAATTCTGTATGTTGGATTAATTGAGTCTTCTGTTGCTTTTTGTTTTTATCAATCATTCAACAGACTCACTTCAACTAGCAAGACTTTCGGCAAGACTATCTGTTGTGCTTAGCAAGACAATCCTGAGCTCAGCAAGACAATCTGATTGAACTAGAAAGACTTTCGGTGAGACAATCAGTTGAACTAGTAAGACTATCTCCTTCCCGGTAGAACTTTCGGTAGGACAATTGAAATGACTTGGCATGACAATCGGTATGACAATCCTGATTGTCATGCTAGTTCATTTTCAATTGTCTTGCTGATTTAAGACTGTTTTTAATCCAATTAAACTTCTAAAATTCTTAATATTAATTCTGAATTAATTAATCAATTAATTCAATTAATAAATAAATTAATCTTTGCAGATATAATTTATTTTCTTAATTAAATTATATGACTTAATTAATTAATAGAGAATTAATATTAATCCTGAACAGCAACCATTCTTCTGAAAATCTTCTGAAAGTCACTAAGAATTATGAATCAATTCCACCACTTCAATGTTGACACTCGATGTACTGTCTGGTTCATGAGTGACTAACTTACGTGACGTTTCTTCATGTCTTGACTTTGATTTCAGATTAAATTCAGATTAAATCCTTGTAATTATCTGATACCCTGACGAGATCTCTGTCACTTGATTAAATCCACAATCTTGATTTATATCACTGAGGCTTGATCAATTTCTTCAACTTCTTCCAGTTTATAATTCCTCAAGTCCGTAGATGAACCTTGTTTCTGAATCCTTTGACAGATGTTATTTTGCGAGATCTCTTTGACGGTAGATCCACTATTTACTTATTACATTCTTATTTGAGTTGAGTTAAATCCTCGAATATACAAATAGGCTATGACATATGCCTTACAAATATTTTTTCTTAATATTTTATCATTTTACCTTATTATAAATTTTAAACAAAATTAATACAATGGCCCCAAAAGTGTTCTCGATGCAAGAGTCTGTGCATTCAAATATTTACTTAAACTATTATATCCTTTGTGCAGAATACATGACATATATATATGATCACGATTTTAAATAGACCTGATGTATTATAATATACAACAATAGTTGCCCGCAATAGGTGGCTCAGTTGGTTAAAAGGGGATAACTATGTCACAGGTTTGAATCTCATGTGAGGAGAATTTATGGTTATGCCTCCTGAGTCAGAGTTTGTCGCTTAAATGCGGTTTATCTTGGTTCACATAGTTTACGTGTGAGGCCGTAGGGTTTACCCAGTGCGCACCGGAAGGGTAACGGCTGCGGGTTACCTACGATAAAAAATAAATTATACAACAATAGCTCGTACTAATATGTAAAAATAAGAATTAAACAAAATAAAATAAGACTTTTCATGAAAAGACTCATATTGATTCAAATTTGAAAATTATGTGTATCCTAAATTTTAATATTTATATTTGTTACTGGCAAGATTTGAATCTTGGAACTTGGGTAAGCTATATAAAATAATATAATATGTTAGGTCACACTTTCACTGTAGAGGGGGTGAATACAGTGTTTATTACAATCAAATCAAACTTCAAGAACTTATGTAACAGAAAATAAACTTTATTGAAACAATAAACTATGTTACAATCTGGAACTGTTATCTCTCAGTGATGAACAAAATATCACGAGAGCTGCTAGGGTTATAGTAAATAATATTCTCGATAATGATAACACTTATAGTGTAAACCCTATGTTTGTGTTTATATACTACACAGTTACAAGATAATCGCTAATTGATATGGAATATAATTCTGCTTCCTAAAATATATCAATCAGATATCTTTTCTTCCAAGTATTCCATTCTTCACGGAATTCCTTCTTCATGCATATCTCTTCTTATGTTTATCTTGATCTTCTTAACTTTAATCAGCTACTGTCCTTATCTGATCGTCCTTCAGCACTTAAGTTCTGATATCTATCTCCCGATGCTTATCTCCTGATAACATAAGTACTGATATCCCTTAAGTTCTGTCGTCCAGTATAAGTACTGATCAGTTAAGTACTGATTTGTTCTGTTCAAATAAGATCTGAAATCTAAACATAAAACATATTAGCCATGACATTATCAAATATATCTAACAATCTCCCCCAACTTGTAAATTAGCAAAATATACAAGTTTAACAGATATTTGATGATGTCAAAAACATTAAGTACAAATGCATGAGAAATAGACAAGATAACTACAACTTACAGTCCTTAAAGCTTTTACCAATTCAACTTCTGATAACAACTTTGGTCTGTATACACATCAGAATTTAAGTAGTTGTAGATCTTTGACTTGGCTTCATCATTTTCTGATCTCTCTGATGTCAGGAGTTGTTCTGAGATAATTCTTCAACAAATATTTCTCAGCATATCTGAGTTCATCAATCATTCTCCGTTTGACATCTTTAAGCTCTGCAGTATCTTCACCAGTTTGAAATATTGCAGCTCTGAGATCATTAATCTTTGCTTTTCTCAACTCCCGATCTAGTCTTATGACATAAGCTTTGTTAGACTCTAGATTGAATTCAAGCCCCTTAATACCAAGGTATGTTCTGATCTGTGCAGTATTAGGCTTCATATCAACAATATCCCCATTGTGATCTCTGTACTTTGGAACATATCTGCTGTCAGACTTAACAGAATAAAGCCTTTTCTGTCTCTGAATCTGTTCCTTTAAGTAGTTTGCAGCAGTCTCTGTTATTCTGTCATCCACTTGAAGTAAGAAAAGTACATGCTCCAATTCTTCAAAATACTTCAAAGGAATGGCATTTTGTCTTATATGATAAACCCTACCATCTGTCATGAAATACAACATGATGTATTCTTTCAAGTAGGTATGGTAAACCATCTGTACAGATTCTAGTTGATTCAATCTTTCAGGAGTTGCTCCAATACCTGGTTCACTCAAGGAAGTTGGATCATCGGTAGTGTTGTGTACTCTTCTTTCATCAGCACTTCCCAATCCAGTTTTATCTCTAGCTTCCTTTCCAGTAACTACTCTTGCTTCAAAACCACTTGGAGTAGTCTTCAAAGATTGAGTCTGTTTTGCTTTAGTGAATCCTGGTAGGAGTATTTTAGATTTATTTTCTGATATCAAGTTAACTTGAGCACTGTCAGAGGTTACTTGCTTCTTCTGAATATCAGAACTTACAATTTCTTGACTCTGAACAACTTGAGCCATGTCAGAGGTTGTTTTAAGAACTTTTCTTGAAGTCAGAGCAAGATCATCTTTTCCATCAGTAATTTCTTCTTCCTCAGGAGGTACATAAGGCTTGATAGGTTCACCAACCTTTTCTTTATCCTTGGATCTTGGATCTATCTGTGGTTGTGATCTAGCCAAAGTTTCTTCAGTATGTATCCTTTCTTTGATCACAATGCCTTTAGGTTTTGGAAGTAACTTTTTACCAGAAGCTTCAGATTTAGATGTGACTTTCTCTGATTTAAGTCTGGCTTCTTCTTCCTTTAAACTTTCCAAGTCCATCCCTGGATTTTCTTGAAGAAATAACTGTCTTGACATTTCCTCATCAAGATCTAGAAGTTCATCAGAACTTATCCTTTTACCAGCAGCAGAACTTATTCTTTTCCCAGTATCAGAACTTGTTCTGTGACTAGCTTGTCTTGATGTAAACCTTCTACCTTGACTATGACCACTACCCATTCCAGAGTTTCCTTGGTCATCTTTTCCATCATCCTTTCCTTGCAGTGACTTGTTGGTTTTGCATTTGGACTTAATTACCTTCTCCCCCTTTTTGGCATCAGCAGGTAATAAAAGAGAGATAAGTAGTTCCACTGAGGTCTGGATTTCAGTAAGTTGCGATTGCTGAGAAGCTTGATTTGTCAGAATTTGATCAATCTGAGCTTGTTGCTTCTCTTGAGTTTTCTCAATATAAGCAACCCTGTCAATGGTAGGTTGGAAGAACTTTTTCTTATCAATTTTCCAAACTTGTTCCTGTTTGATAAAGTTCTCCTGAATCTTGTGTAGCTCTGCATGAGTGTTGGAATGAAGACCTTGTAGATGTTTAGTACTCAATGCAGTGACTCTAAGCTGGGTTTTAAAATCATCAGAATGTAACATTTCATCAGCTTTAGTCAAGTGCTCAGCAAGATGTAAAGCATTTGGAACACATGAAACTGAGTTCCATTCCTTAGTCCACTTCTGACCTGCAGGAGTTTCACTCCAAGGTACTGGTGCATCCCTGATAACAAACTCCTTTACCAGTTCAGACTTAGGAAGAGTCAGTGGAGGAGTATGTCCTGAAGGACCTGCTTCATCAGCATCTACAGTTGTAGCAGCCTCACCAGTATCTCCAACATTTGCAGCATCAGAACTTAGAGAATCAGTATCTTCTGATAAGACAACTGTGTGAGTAGCAATGGAGGCTTCAACATCCTCTAATTGCTGATCTGATACTAAGTTCTGATCAACAGCCATATCCTGATGCTCACCTAAAATCTGATCATCAGCATCTTGATGCAGAGAAGGTGTTAGTGATAACTCAGGAGTTTGAACAGCATCAGTAACAGGTGTTGTGGAAGGATTATTTGCTGTTGGAGCTTCTAAGAAAAGTATTTCAGGCACAACCAGGTTCTGAATATCAATTTCAGCACTTGTGCCTGGATCAACAAGAGACATAGAAGGTGAATTAGCCTTGTCAGATACAGGTTCCTGAGATGGAGTTGATGGAGAAGAAGTGACTGGAGCAAATTCCTTGTCTTGTGAGATCAGAGATTCCTGATCCCCTTCCTTAGCTGCTTCCTCCTCATCATCTGAAACTGGCCTTTGTGCCCTCTGTTTCTTGTACTTCCTTGTTGATTTGGATTCCTTGGGAGTTTCAGGAACCGTCATACGTCTAAGCCTCTTGAGAAGCCTAGAACCCCCAATTACAGAATCCGTCTGAGAAGTTGCCTTCTCAGCTTCATTTACCACAGGTTCTGAAGAGGGAATCTGATCCTCAGAATCTGATTCATCTCTCAAAGTAATCCTCCTCCTCTTCTGAGATGTTTGAGGAACAGTCTTTGTTCTCTTTGGTTTAGAGGATGTAGGCTTCACACTAGGTGCTGAAGAAGAAGGTTGAGCAGTCTGTGAAGTGGAGAGATAGGATTTGAGATAAGTTCTAAGGGTAGGTTGAGTAGAATGAGAGGTAGGTACTGAGGTTGATGGATTTTGGTTATGGTGAGTTGGTTGAACATTTGAGTAAACAGATTTGTAAGTAGCAGGATCAGCATTTACCAGAATCTGTTTCACAGACTGAGGAATCTGTAATTGTCTCACCATTGATTTCTTTGTGTCAGCATTTATCAGGTCGTTAAAGTACCTTTTTACAACCTTAAAAGGTGGGGTTTGAGTGCTGACTAACTGGGGTTCAGCAGTACAATACGTATAAATAAGTTGACAGAATCTAGCAAAATAAACAACATCTCGATCCTCTGTCATCCTATCCCCAATAAAACCAATTATTCCAGTTGCAAAATCAAAATGAGTTTGATGGATAATAGCATACCTGATGTGCTGACTCAGAATTGGGATGGCATCAAAATTTGAACACTTGTTGCCAAAAGCCTTGGTGATGCAATCGAAGAAGAAACTCCATTCTCTTCTGATATTAGCCCGTTTCAACTGTCCAAGTTTCGTCAGACTCTTTTCATATCCCAAATCAGTCATTAACCCCCGAAGTTCTGATTCCTCTGGTATAGAGAAGGTACAATCTTCTGGAAGATGTAATGCTCTTCGTACTGTACCAGGAGTGACTACATAGGATGAATCACCCACTTGGAAGATAATACTGGGAGTTCCTCGTTTACCACCATCATCAAAAACTCCAGTCCTCCAGAACCGCAGAACTTGTTGACTTGAAAATAATTCAGGCTGAGTTAAGGCGTACCCAACCTCACTATGTGCAAGAAGATCTTGCACAAAATGCAATTCAGATGGAGCTTCAGCATGATCAAGAATTGCAGCATAGTTGTTTGGAACAAACTTTGCTCCATCAATGATTAAATCCTTTGGTGCCATGTGAAAAAATATTGAAATTCAAGTAGGCCTGTTAGGTGTTTGAGATAATGTTTGTATGAAAAACCAACGTGAGAAAGAATGAGAAAGAGAGTAAAAGTAAGAAGAGAGATAAAGTATAAAGAAAATAAAAGATTAAAGAAATCTTCTCTCTGTTGTTCTTATACTCAGGAAAAAAATGTTACCGTTGGACACCTGTCAGACATGCAGTAATAACGGATAGTTACTGGGCTCGAGAAAACAGGAATGATTACTTACCCAGTTGCCTTGTTTCAAGGAAAAACCATTTCATTTATCAAGAGACACAGTTTGAATTCAAAATTTAAACCGTTAGCACTGATTGAATTATTTTTCACTGCAACATTAATATTCTGAAAATGAATCATGTTAAAAATGACCGAGATAATTTCGATGAATAAGTGCTGACAAAGAATCAGAACTTAAATAAAGACAAAATTTAAATGGTCATCAGAATATCAAGCAGGATTTAACAACACAAGATAAAATAACTCAGAGACAAAATCTTGAAGTAAAAACAGTTTTCATTAATATATCAAGTCAATACATATATGAAATAGAAATTACATCAATACAAGATTTTCCCTAAGCTTCTAATCCTAACGTCAACAGCTTTAGTCCTAGCTAAGAAGCCTGACAAAGCTGAGGATGAAGAAGAACAGGAAGAAGACGAGATTAAGTCATCTTCCTCTTCCTATCTTCGACGAACAAGATGGCGAGTCGTATGATTCGCTCTTGCTGACGGATACGACGAAGGTGAAGGTCTCTTCGAATGGCCACCAGATCACGTTTGATAACCTCTGGAAATTGAATCCAGAGATTTTGAGGGATGTTGGTGATAGGGTAGGGAGTTGGAATTCCATTCAAAAAGACATGCACAGTCTCATCACCGTAATTGTAGAACCAGCCAAATTCAGCCATTTGTGATAGTAAATGAAAAACAAGACTGAATTTGTGATACAAGTGTGATGAGAAGACTAATGTGAAGTGGCTGTGTATATAGGCAAGAGAATGCCAAGAGACGCAAAGATATTTAATGCTGACAGGTAGAATTAATTCTACCTCGTCTCCCTAGACTTTGAAAAAGAATAACAGTCATTGGAAAAGGAATGTGCACATGTAACAAGAGTGAACTGTTCAAGGACGAGTGCCATTATGTTTTAACCATAGACTATTAATCTTCCACTTCAACATTTCGAAATTAATCTGAGACTGTTACCAAATTTGACTCACAGATAAGTCAAGTAAAGGGTTAGACTGAAAAATCAGAACTTAGACCTATACCAGAACTTAACTGTCATCAGAACATAATGTCTTAACTCGAACAAGGAATATCTATCTTAGTAAATACTCATACAAGTTCTTAGTTATGAACGTCATAAATTAATCATCAGAACGTGTAACTAGAACTTGTCCTCAGAATTTGTGCAAAAATGACACAATGACTGTTTATCTAAAATAACATAGACCACCACAGAAATTTCATCATTCATATGGAGTGATGTGTGTGTGCATTAAGCTAAATAACTAATAAAGAGTAAAGTCTGATCTACTTCAGTACATCTTAGAAATAAGTCATAATTAAAATTTTGCTAAAGAGCTGTCATTATCCTGAAACCTACTGATAAATGAGTTCATGCATGAGTCCACCTCAACTGTTTTTGTGCTAATTTTATGCATCTTTTGAAATTCTATTTTACAGTGGCTTCTCAGTGTAAGTGAGTCACGACTGTTTATCAGAATTTATGCTATTATCAGAGTATTTCTCCAGTAATCATAGAGTGTGAAAAGTCACCAAGAAAATATTTTGCTTTTCTAATGCATATTTACTTAATACCAGCAATGCACTTGGGTCGTCCCATTCACATTTTTACTCTAGATCTCAAAGGAGTACCTGATATTATTCTTTGATTCTTGTTCTTCTTCTTTTGATAAGTGAGGTTTATCAGCACTTAGTACATTCAGCAGTTTTACTAGAATCAGAACTTAAACAGATGAGTAGCATTATTCTAATTTGGGACTTAGTAGTAAGATGAATAAAGTAAACTAAACTAAGCTCAAGTATCAGAATTTGCTTGTGTCATAAGATTTCCACAGAAATAATTACTTCTTTCATGGGATCATTTGTTTATTGAAGACTAGTAGGTCAGTATCTAGCACAATTATCCTCATAGGATAGAATGATTACTTAAACAGATATATCACTTATGAGAGTTAAGAGATATGTATCAGACAACAGTCAGTACTTAAAAACATTTATCAATTAATGCACAGAATATACAAAGAGATTAATTCTGTAAATACTGATCATAAAGTCTGATAACATAGAACAAGTTTAAGCAGATTTAGAGAAAGAACCTGAAATCATTCCAAGTTCATTTACCAATTTTGTAAAGGTAGCTTCACACAGTGGTTTTGTGAAGATATCTGCTACTTGTTGATCTGTGGGAACAAAATGCAATTCCACTGTACCTTCATCCACATGTTCCCTGATGAAATGGTACCTGATGCTGATGTGCTTTGTCATAGAGTGTTGAACTGGATTACCTGTCATAGCAATAGCACTTTGATTATCACAGTAAATAGGGATTTTGAAATATGTTAACCCATAATCCAGTAACTGATTCTTCATCCAAAGAATCTGTGCACAGCAGCTTCCTGCAGCAATATACTCTGCTTCTGCAGTTGATGTGGAAATTGACTTTTGTTTCTTGCTATACCAAGAAACCAACCTGCCTCCAAGAAATTGGCAGCTACCACTTGTGCTTTTCCTGTCAATTTTGCAACCTGCAAAATCTGCATCTGAGTAACCTATTAATTTAAAATCTGATTCTCTAGGATACCATAATCCTAGATCAGCTGTTCCTTTAAGATACTTAAAGATTCTTTTTACAGCTGTTAAGTGAGGTTCTCTTGGATCTGCTTGAAATCTTGCACAAAGACAGGTAGCAAACATGATATCTGGTCTACTAGCAGTTAGATAGAGAAGTGAGCCAATCATACCTCTGTAATCAGTAATATCTACTGAATTACCAGTATCCTTATCCAGTTTTGTTGCAGTGGCTATGGGAGTGGATGCACTTGAACAGTCTTGCATTCCAAATTTCTTCAGCAAGTTTCTGGTGTACTTAGATTGACAAATAAAAGTTCCTTCTTCACTCTGCTTGACTTGAAGGCCCAGAAAATAACTAAGTTCTCACATCATACTCATCTGATATCTTGACTGCATTAGGTTGGCAAACTTTTTGCAAAGTTTGTCATTTGGAGACCCAAAAATAATATCATCAACATAAATCTGAATCAAAAGTAAGTCCTTGCCATGGTTGAGATAGAACAGTGTTTTGTCAATAGTTCCTCTGTTGAATCCACTTTCCAGAAGAAACTGAGCTAGAGTCTCATACCATGCTCTAGGAGCTTGCTTAAGTCCATAAAGTGCTTTATCAAGCCTGTAGACATAATCTGGATGTTTGGAATCTACAAAGCCTGGAGGTTGTTCAACATATACTTCCTCTTCCAATTCTCCATTGAGAAAAGCACTTTTCACATCCATTTGAAAGACAGTAAACTTTTTGTGAGCAGCATAAGCCATGAATATCCTTATGGCTTCTAACCTAGCAACTGGAGCAAATGTTTCATCATAGTCAATTCCCTCCTGTTGAGAATATCCTTTTGCAACCAGCCTTGCCTTGTTCCTTACAATTATGCCATCATTGTCAGTTTTGTTTCTGAATACCCACTTTGTACCAACAACCGATCTATTCTTAGGTCTTGGCACTAAGGTCCAGACTTTGTTTCTTTCAAATTCATTCAACTCTTCCTGCATTGCTTGCACCCAATCAGCATCTTGAAGAGCTTCTTCTACTTTCTTTGGCTCAGACTGAGAGAGAAAAGAATTGTAAAGACATTCATTCGAAGTACCTGTTCTAGTTCTGACACCTGCCTCAGGATTTCCAATTATCAAATCAGGTGTATGTGATTTTGTCCACTTCCTTGCAGATGGAAGATTTTCTCTAGAACTGGATGCTCCCCCATGATTCATGCTGTCTTCGGTTTCATTTTCTGATGCTCCCCCTGAAACTATGCTCTCTGAGTTGGATCCTTCAGTATTTAGATTTTCAGTACTATCAGTACTTGGCTTATCAGAACTTGACGAATCAGAATTTGAAGAGCCAGATGTATGTTCTGATGCTTCTTGAGATGTGATAATATCTTGAGTATGCTCCCCCTGCATTGGTGCATCTTCCTTTGACGTAGTCACCACAGTTTCAATAACATCAGAGTTTAATCCATCAGAATTTACAATATCAGGACTTAGACTGTCAGGACTTGAGGTATCAGAATATGAATCTTCATTTTCAAATCTCAGCTGATCATGATCAATGCAATCTTCAAGTCCAGTGATCTTCTTGTCATCAAAAGAGACATTGATAGATTCCATGACCACTTTTGTTCTCAAATTATAGACTCTGAAGGCTTTTGTAGAAAGTGGATATCCAACAAAGATTCCCTCATCAGCTTTTAGATCAAACTTGGATAGCTGTTCAGGATGAGTCTTGAGAACAAAACACTTACATCCAAATACATGAAAGTATTTGAGATTTGGCTTCTTGTTCTTCACCATCTCATATGGTATTTTTCCATGCTTGTTAATGAGTGTTGCATTTTGAGTAAAACAAGCAGTCTGCACAGCTTCAGCCCAGAAATAGGTTGGAAGCTTTGCTTCTTCAAGCATTGTTCGTGCAGCTTCAATGAGAGTTCTATTCTTCCTTTCAACAACTCCATTTTGCTGTGGAGTTCCAGGAGCAGAAAATTCCTGCTTTATTCCATGATTTTTGCAGAACTCTTCCATTATCAGATTCTTGAATTCAGTGCCATTATCACTCCTCAAAATTTTCACAGAATCTTTGATCAATTTATCCAGATGTTTGACATGATCAATCAGGATAGATGCAGTTTCACTTTTTGTGTGCAAGAAATACACCCATGTGTATCTGGTGAACTCATCTACTATGACCAACGCATATTTCTTCTTTGCAATAGACATGACATTCACTGGACCAAATAGATCAACATGAAGCAGATAATAAGGCTCAAGAATTGATGATTCAGTCTTGCTCTTGAACGAAGATTTTCTTTGTTTAGCCTTCTGACATGAGTCACAAAGACCATCAGGAACAAACACTGATTTTGGCAGTCCTCTCACAAGATCTTTCTTGATCAGTTCATTTATCTTGTTGAAGTTTAAATGAGAGAGTTTCTTGTGCCAATTCCAGCTTTCTTCAGTTGAGGCTCTACTCACTAAACAGATTGCAAAACCATCAGAACTTGTTGAAAGCTTAGCTTCATAAATGTTACCACGCCTGAATCCCTTCAGAACAATTTTTTCTTTAGATTTACTAACTATTTCACAATGTTCTGCAAAGAAATCAACATGATAACCTCTGTCACAGATTTGACTTATACTCAGTAAGTTGTGTTTAAGTCCTGAGACCAGAGCTACATCTTTAATGATGACATTCCCAAGATTGATATTGCCATATCCCAAAGTTTTTCCAATGTTGCCATCTCCATAAGAAACACTTGGGCCAGCTTTCTCCACAAAGTCTGATAGCAGGGCCTTATTTCCAGTCATATGTCCTGAACATCCACTGTCCAGAACTAAAATATTTTTCCTGTTGCCCTGCAATCAAAAAGACCACTAATTATTAGTTTTAAGGACCCAGACTTGCTTGGATCCTTTGGCCTTTTTAGGTTTGTTAACATTTGCAGCGGATTTAGCATCAGATTTTATGTTAACAGTTTTCTCATCAGAACTTATACTACCAGACTTTGAATCAGAACTTACACTAGAAGGAACAACAGAAACTTTCTTTAAAGAAGGTTTTATTTGATAATAATCATAGTACAAACTATGATATTCCTTACAAGTATAAATGGAATGCCATAAACTACCACAATGAAAACAAGGATTTTGTGGTTTGTATCTAACAGACTGACTCTTAACTCCTGATTTTGAAGATAAGGAGTTAATATTCTTATTTTTCCTGCAAAAAGAAGCCAGATGGTTAGAACTTCCACAGTTATGACATGTTTTCCTAGGAGCATCAGGAACAGATTTATAGTTATTGCTTTTATTCACACCTTCCTTTCCATTCCTGTTTTTCCTAGGTGATTTTACCTTGTTTGCATTCTTAACATCTTTCAGCTTATGCTTAAGCTGCTTCTTTGTCATTAAGCCTATGTTAACTTCAGCTGTCTTTTCCTGTTTTAGTTTGTCAGAAGCTAATTCCTTTTTAACTTCTGATTTCTCATTTTCAGATTTTTCAGTTACAAACTTAACAGGTTTTAACTTCGGCTTTTGCTTATTAACAGGCTTAATTTCTACAGTTCCTTTTTCATTTTTATTTTCTCCATAACCTAAGCCCTCTTTCCAGTTTCCACTGCTTAGCAAATTTTGAGTTGTTTTGCCAGAGTTAGTCCAAGTTCTTATAATCTCTCTCTCCTTTTCTAACTCAGTTTTTAGAGATTCATTCATTTTTAGCACTTCATCCCTAACATAAAAAGCATCATCTCTATCTTGCTGAGTTTGATGGAACATGACTAACTCTTTTTCTAAGAAATCATTTCTTTTCCTAAAAGCAAGATTTTCAGAAGTTAATCTTTCACATGTTAAAGTTTGATCTCTATAACTAACAAACATGGTTTTAAGATATCTTCTCAACTCATTAATATCATCAGTATGAAAAGCATAAGTAGTCTGAGGTACCTTTGTTTCAGCAGCTTCAGAACTGCTCTCAGAACTTGATTTATCAGCATTTGCCATCAATGCATAGTTCTCCTCACTTTCAGAGTCTGAGGTGTATGTCCAGCTTCTTTGCTTTGTGACAAGAGCTTTGCCTTTGTCACTCTTGGTCTTCTTGCAATCAGGAGATATGTGGCCTTTCTCACCACAATTATAACATTTAACATTAGCGTAATCTCCTCTGTCAGACTTTCCTCCTCTTCCTTCAGATCTTCTGAAATTCTTCTTATCAGAACTTATGCCTTTTCTGGAAAACTTCTTTCCCTTCCTGAACTTCCTGTATACAATCTTTGTGATTCCTTTCACCATAAGAGCACACAGCTTCATCATCTCCTCATCAGCATCAGTTTCAGGCAAGCTTTCAGAATCTGAGTCATCATCACTCTCAGAACTTGATGACTCAGTATCAGACTTTATGATAAGAGCTTTACCCTTGTCTTTCTTTGAGGAAGGTGGTTTGGGGGATTCCTCTTCAGCCTTGAGAGCAACTGTCCTTGACTTTCCTCCTTTCCTCTTGCTTCTTTGTTCCATCTCAAGTTCATGAGTCTTGAGCATTCCATAGATTTCATCAAGAGTTGTTTCATCAAGATTGTAGTTGTCTCTTATTGTTGTTGCCTTCAAATCCCAACATTCAGGAAGAGCTAACAGGAATTTAAGGTTTGTATCTTCAAGATCATACTCCTTATTTACTAATGACAAGTCATTCAAGAGTTTGACAAATCTATCATATACATCAGTCAATGACTCATTAGTCCTAGAGTCAAAGTGTTCATACTCTTGAGTGAGTATTGTCTTCCTGTTCTTCTTAACTGTTTCAGTTCCTTGACACCTTGTCTCCAGTGCATCCCATATCTCCTTAGCAGTCTTGCAGTTGATTACCCTGTTTGACATTATATTATCAATGGCACTATGCAATAAGTGTCGTACCTTGGCATCCTTAGCAATAGATGCTATATCTTCAGCAGTGTAATCACTCTTTTCCTTTGGTACGGTCTTTGCTGCTTCACCTGCAACTACAACAGCGAGCTTGGTAGGTTTGTGAGGCCCTTCCTTGATTCTATCAAGGTATTCTGGATCTGTTGCTTCCAGAAACATGGTCATCCTTACCTTCCATATGGGATATTCAGATGGTCTCAATATGGGAACTCTGATTGTCTCATATCGACTCTGAGTTGATGTCTTTGATGATTTCTCAGTTTTGGTAGGCTTAGTTGGAGTTTCTGTGTCAGACATGATTGTGTTTGGATCTTTAACTGTATGTGTGTTAACAGAAGGCTCTGATACCACTTGTTAGGTCACACTTTCACTGTAGAGGGGGTGAATACAGTGTTTATTACAATCAAATCAAACTTCAAGAACTTATGTAACAGAAAACAAACTTTATTGAAACAATAAACTCTGTTACAATCTGGAACTGTTATCTCTCAGTGATGAACAAAATATCACGAGAGCTGCTAGGGTTATAGTAAATAATATTCTCGATAATGATAACACTTATAGTGTAAACCCTATGTCTGTGTTTATATACTACACAGTTACAAGATAATCGCTAATTGATATGGAATATAATTCTGCTTCCTAAAATATATCAATCAGATATCTTTTCTTCCAAGTATTCCATTCTTCACGGAATTCCTTCTTCATGCATATCTCTTCTTATGTTTATCTTGATCTTCTTAACTTTAATCAGCTACTGTCCTTATCTGATCGTCCTTCAGCACTTAAGTTCTGATATCTATCTCCTGATGCTTATCTCCTGATAACATAAGTACTGATATCCCTTAAGTTCTGTCGTCCAGTATAAGTACTGATCAGTTAAGTACTGATTTGTTCTGTTCAAATAAGATCTGAAATCTAAACATAAAACATATTAGCCATGACATTATCAAATATATCTAACATAATATTTGTTTGTCCGGATTCGAATCCAAGAACTTGGGTGAAATATTTTTTTAGTATTTATGTCTAGCGGTCCTTATAATTTGATTAAGAAAATTTGACAATTTTGATTAAGGATAACCAAACTAAATAAAAAAAAGGTACCAAATTTTACCTCATTTTGGTTATTATAATTTTAATGAAAAAACAAAGTACTTAAAATCAAGTCATAAGTTTTAAACAAAATTTATTGGGATGGCAATCGGGTCGGTCGAAACGGGTTTAGCAAAAATCAAACTCGGAGCCGATTTTATTTGCCAAACCCGAAAACCAAACATGAAAAAATCTGAATCACCAAACCCAAACCCAACCTGTTTTGTTCGGGTTCGATTCAGTTTCGGATTTGTAGATATCTATCAAATTGTACATTGATTCCCACATACTTTATTAAAGGATTACTAGGATTTCGAGCAAAAGGCTCATAGATATGATGATATTGAATTTTTTGGAGTTGAATTAGAGGATTCAGAGTAGGCAATGGATCGGACTTCTAAGGATGAAATTGTTGGTTAAATAATACAACAATCTTGGTCTATACTTGTATCGAACCATATTGCTGAAAACATGTTTAACGATAATAGTATAGTAATGCTGGAGTTTAATGCATTAATTTGTACAAATTATAATCTTTTTTAGTACTAATATTAGTAATATATGATATTATATATTATATTAATACTTTTAAAATATAAAATATTATTTATATATTACCACGGGTTTCGGGTCGGGTTCGGGTTCGAGTCGGAACGGAATGGGTTTTGAGTTTTCAGGTCAGGTCCAAAACGGTATGCCTTAAATCCAAACCTGACTCGTAAAAGAGTTCGGGTTTAAAAATTAAACCTAAATCTGAAATATTCGGGTTCGGTAAAACTGATCGAATCAATGCGGATCGGGTATCGATCCAGCTCGATGCAAATTATCATCCCAACAAATAATACAATGTTTAAGAACATTTTCTCTTTCTTTAAAAAAGTAGAACATTTTTCCTTTGTATTCTTTTCGTTTACCTTAATTTAAGCTTTAAACAAAATTTATACATAATCTGAAACTATTCGATGCGAGAGTATGTGCATTCAGATGTTCACTTAAATTATGAAAACTTTTGTGTAGAATACATGACAGACATATATTTTCAATATTTTAAATACCTAATACATCATAATATATAATAATAGCTCGTATTATAAACAGTAAAATAAAAATTAAAAAATATCAATAAGACTTTTCATGAAAAGACTCGTATAAATTCAAATTTGAGAGATTCAAATTTTAACATAAATATTTGTATTCAAACCTAGGAACTTGGATAATTCGAACCCAATAACTTGGGTGATGTATTTTTTTGGTTTTTAGATTTAATGGTCAATCAAGAATATCTCACTATAATGCCTAAGTATAATCAGACCAAATCAAACAAAAATATCAAATTATATTCGATTCTAATTATTATAATTTAATATAGATTATTATTTAAGATCAAATACAGGATTATTGTTTTTTTTAATTAACTAAGCAGCTTGGATAAGGATGTAATAATATGAATGGGCAGCTTGAGCTAGTCTAATTAAACTCTGCTCGATCTAACCTGAAAGCTAGCTAAACTTATTTAACCGATCCGAGTATGTACTAGCTCAATTAGATTTCAGCTCAAACTCGAACCGGAACACTTGAGATGATTGGACTAGCACCTAAACTCGTTTGAATTTATTTTTTTTTATAATTTTTTTAGTCTATTGATAAAAAATAACATTCAAAATTATGAAATAGATATATTATATCTATGTGTTATGTAATTAATACTATACACAAGTTAATAAAAGAATTGTCATAATAAACGATAATAAAATTGAAGATAAATATGAATACAAATTATTTATAATTACATCTTATATATAATTGTTTAAAGAGAGATAACTGATATAGTTAATTTGTTGTTATGACCCATCTGGATATTTGGTGTAAAGAAGTTAACTCCATTTGGAAGTTAACTCCATTTGGTCGCGGCTAATCTAAATATTTAGAAAAAGATGTTTGACCGTTTAAGTTGAAGATAGTATATACACATCATCTGTACATACATGTGACAAAATGAAATTCTCACGGTAAAAATGTTCCACTTGTTTTTTATATTTTCTATGATATATAATTATCTAAAATATAGTTTTAAATTAAAAATAATTAGTAAGTTAAATTAAAATCCAATAACATATCAATATAACAATATAATATAATAAAAAATATATAAAATAAGAGAAAATATAAACGTTGAAATATAAAAATATAATAATATACTCCATCCGTCTTGTTTGACATTTGATTTTCGATTCTCAAATTGAGTAAACTTTGAACATAAATAATTTTTTTTTTTATTCTAAAAAATTAAAAAATACATATTAAAGTAGATTAACATATATATAATATTTATAAATATTTTTGATACTGTACTATGTGAAATTTTCAGTTAAAATTTAGTTAATTTGACCGCAAAAATTCAGGATAGATAAATTGAGACGGAGAAAGTATCATAATAGAATTTACCATATTTATCTTTAAAATAATAATAATAAAATAACTAACAACAAATTTAATAATTTTAATAAATTATAAAAAAAGGGATATAAAATTTAAAAAATATTAAATAAAATTAATAAATTCTATGTAAAAATTTTTATACATTATCATCACACACATCCCATGGCTAGTAAATGATTAAATAACTAATGATTGATGCTCGTGGATAAGATTTTGCTATTCAATTTCCATACACCAACATTTTCTATATATTAATTTTATCAATTTTTTATTTTCTTTGAACAACATTTTACGATCACATATTACCTAAAGCATATTAAACCAATTTTAAATACAACATGGACTAGTTTATCTGAATACAACGTCATCTAAACAAATAATAATCGCATTAGTGGGTGTTTGAATTAGTTAATCTATTTAATTAGGAAAGAAAATGTATTCATTCAACCCCACAAAAAGGCATTTTACCTACTCTGGAGCAGTGGGTGTTTGAACTGGTTAAATATTTCATTATTTATATAGTTACATATTATTTTTGTATAGTGGATATTTTGTTATTACTTTATTTAAAGGTTAACAATACATAGGGTCTAAAATTATACAAGATCATGCGTATGAATAATATGTTTATAGAGTTTTCATGAAATTCTTGTTTGTCGTGGAGTATGGGAGTTTTTTGCAATTAAAATAGTAAGTAAAATATTAATATATTATGTTACGAATATATTGTATAAATATTATTATTTTAATAAAAATTTTGCAAAACACATATCGTTTATGAGTAAAAATTTGTAAAATATACTATTTTACATAATATATTTAATTTGCAGCACATATATACATGTTAACATCATAGAACATACTAGTAAAATAGTATGATACATGAAATTTGAGAGATTTTTTAATTAAAAAAATGTTATATTATGTAATACTTTAAACTAAAATTGAGGAAAAAGATGGTTGTAAGATAGACACTGGTCAAAATATATCGAAGAAGACTATACGGGGAAAATATCATCTAGCTGGTACATGGTTGATAGCAAAGTCAAAACTCATAATTAGAGCCAGCACTTGCAATGTCCTGTGATAACACTAAAACTTTGTTAACTTGAGTAGCTCAAATTTTCATATTTCATTTTGAACATCGAGATTTGACGGTCCCTCTGGAAAATTTTGTTATCCGAGAATGCTGTGCTGCTGTATTTTAAAAATTAAAATTTAATTTTTGATGCTGAACTTGCTTATATTTCAATTATATAAACTTTAAATATCGCATAAATATATGTTATTATTATTATTATTATTATTATTATTATTATTATTATTATATATTTACTAGCTTATAAACGGTATACTCCGTTTTTGATACCGAAATTTAAAAATAATTTGAGATAACTTCCTTTATTTATATACAGTTCCTCAATTTTAGATACCGACTTCACGGTTTGAAGTGTTCCGTAAGTTCATAATATCATTTTTGGAGGGTTCTAATACTTAAATCTTTAATATTAATTCTTGACAATTTTAAAAGCTAATTATAATCATTTTCTTATTATTTAAATGGTAAGGCATCTCCGCTTGTATTGTTTGATGAGTTACTGATGTTTCAATAGTTAAAATATATAAAATTTTAGTATTTATCGATTTTAGTATTAGCTATGGCTTGGAACCTAGTGAGCCTAAACAATTTTATCAAATTTTAACAATGTTAAGTCAAATACATTAGTTGTAACAAATTAATTTATGAAAATATTGTGTAACTAGTAAGTAATTAAGTTATTTGAATTCCCATGTACATATCTATCACGAATATATGGTGAATATTTTATCTATACTGTATATTGGTATCCTAAAGGAGTTGTACTAAACGTAGATTAAATTATATAGATTAAGGATGTGTTTGGTATTGCTGTTGCAAACAGCAACTTTTCGCTGAAAAGCAGTTAAAAAACTGTTTGGTAAAATTTAAAAGCTGCTTTTCTGAAAAGTGTTTTTGGCTTAAAAGCTGCTGTTAGAGAAAGCAAGTCCCCCCATGCTTTTAGAAAAAGCTGATTTTCAGCTGTTGCGGGAAGCAGATTCTGATTTCACCATCAAACCTTACCAAAAACATCATTATTTTTAATTTTTTGCATCAAAACATATACGAATCAAAAAAATTACCAAACAGTCATCTAATTTTTACAACAGCACTTTTTCCAGCAGCACTTTTTCTAACAGCACAGCAATTTTTAACAGCAACCCCAAACAGAGCCTAAAGCATTATGTATATCACTAATATTAAATTATCATATAGATTAAAGTATTATGTATATCACTAATATTATTTATCAAAAATATATTATTTTTTATCGTAAAAAACCCGCAGCCGCTACCCTCCGGGTGCGCACCCGGTAAACCCCGCGGGTTCAGGCAATAGTCTGCACGTGAACCAAGGTAAACCGTATTTAAGCAACAAACTCTGCCTCAGAAGTAATAATCATAAATTCTAGTCATGTTGGATTCGAACATGTGACGAGGATGTTAGTTATCCCCTCTTTAATCAACTGAGTCAACCCTTACGGGCCACCAAAAATATATTTTTCTGTAAAATTATTTATGATTTTACAGATTCCTGAAAAGATTTACAAAAAAATTATTTTATTCTAAAAATATTTACAAAAATATGATTTTGCATAATAGATTGCATTTATTTTGAATTGTGCGGTTGTTTTAGATTGCATTTCGAATTGCACTGTATATTACATTTGCGGTTACAAATTATGTTACGAATATGATTACGAATATGATTACAAATTTGCAGAACGTATTTTCGCAAAGATTTTTTAAAATTCAAGTTGTAAACATGGTTGAAAACTGGTTGCAAATTTGTGGAACGTATTTTTGCAAATTTTTTTATAAAAAGTGCTAGTATTTTTGCAAAAAAAATATAAAACTTTGGTATTTATGAAATAATCATATTTAATTAAATTGTAGTTACGAGAAGTCAATACCTGGACTGATGATCATCTATTTTTAAAAATATCTTTTCAACTTTTAAGATTGTTTGCACCAAAGATATAGAGAAGAAGTTCATTGTATTTATTATATAAGGACTAGCTTATAACCGTGCAATTCACGATAATTTTTTTAATATTTTAAGTATGTAAATTCACTATTTTAATAATTTTATAAAGAAAAATAGTCTTTAAGTTTAGGCTCTCATTTTAACGTTCAAGGTTTTTTCAAACTTTAATAGTTCATTCAACTTACTAAATAATCTTTAATTTAGTGATGGTTTAATATTTAATATTTAACTGAAATTATTTTGAAATTATAAAGAATCTTTATAAAATCGTACTTATACTTTATTTTAATCATTAAAATACACTTTTTAGTATTCGAATATAATTTCTCTAACAAACATATACATTTTTTTCGACGGAAAAAGTTATTATATTAAGGACTCAAATCATCCAATAGAATAGACATTAAAGTGATGGGGACAGACCTCCCATCAAAGACTCGACCTTGAAATGAACACGACTCCTCGCTATCAATTGAGCATCCATGTTAGCAGATAATAATGCAATGTTTAATGCAGTTACCAACTTCCTACACACCATTATAATATCCGCAAAAGGAGAGTGCATACCAACCTTGCTTCGAATTTCCTGAACCACAACTAAACAGTCCAACTCAATCACCATTATTTCCCACTTGTTCTCCTTATTCCAGGCCAGAGCTTCTTTAACTGCCAAAGCTAATGCAAATTCCAGCTTAACATACCCTGGTATAGCTTCGATGTACCTAGAATCACTTCGCCTTCTCCATCTCTGGCCAACATACCACATCATATGATGTTCCTTCAGTAAAAATTGTCGCATCGACTGTTATCTTGACTTCATCAATTCGAGGCTTTACCCAAGCATGAGCTCCATCACCATATTCTATAAACTGATATAGAGCTTGACTATAGTATAACTAGGCATTCTTCGAATCTGCAAGTTACTGTTTCGCCGATAACACCACAACATTAACCGAAGATTTCTTTTGATTCCAGACAAGACTGTTCCTAGCATTCCAAATGGACCAACACAAGATAACTATATCAACATGTTCCCCTTTACTTGTTTGATTAAGCATATGATTTAACCAAGCAGCAAAATTACTCGTGTCATGTTGTTGATATCTTCGGTCTCTCAGCCTCCAACGTTGGTCTGCAAAAAGGCATTCAACTAACACATGAAGAGTTGTTTCCACCTCTCCGTTGCATACCGGGCATGTCACTGTAACTGGAACAAACTTTACATATAAGTTATATTTCGTAGGAAGGCAATGAGATAACACTCTCCAAACCATGTTTAACACCTTAGTAGGTGCTCTAATACTCCATAAACACTTCCATATGTTATTGTTATCTGAGGGATGTCAAAACCCTTTCTGCATTTGGATCATTTTATATGCACTTTTAACAGAATATTCTCCATTATTCTCAAGCTTCCAGTATAACATATCATCCTCGGTGTTCTGTCGTATTGGAGTACTCAGAATACATTGCTGATCTCTGGAGTTGAATAACTCCATAATTAGATCCTTGTTCCATTGTCGTTCCCCTACATTTATGAGAGATGAGACCTTAATATTTTTTAAACCCTGTAGATTACTAGTGAGAAAATGATTCATGTCGTCTTGAACCTAAGGTTGACTACAACTTTAATCCAATCACCAGAACCCAACTTTCACCTCGAGCCAGTCATAACCACATTCTTTGCTTCCCACATACTACGCCATACAAATTTAGGGTTGTTTCTCAACTTCGCATCAAAGAAATGATTCCCATGGAAGGATCGAGCTTTAAAGACCTTGCTTACTAGACTCTAAGGTCGAGAGACAAACCTCCAACCTTGATTTCCCAACAAGGCTAAGTTGAAGTCATGAATATTCTTGAATCCCAGTCCTCCAGCCATTTTATGCTTGCTCATTCTCCCCCAACACATCCAGTGAATCCCCAATCTAGAGTTTAATTTACCACCCCACCAGAATCTAGTTAGACTTCGTTAAAAATCTTTTATGATTTTCAGGGGTAACAAGAAGACACTCATGGCATAAGTTGGTAATGCTTGAGCAACATTCTTGATTTAGACCTCTCTCGCCGTTTGTGACACCCATTTTCCTTCCATGAACCAACCCTATTCTTCACCTTATCTTTTAGAACTCAAGGACACTTGATTTATTTCGACCTACCAGATTTTGTAGTCCTAGATATGTTCAATTCTCTTCTTCTTCCTCCATATTCAGAACTTGGCAAATATCGTTTCTAGCCGCCTGTGTCACATTAGTACTAAACAACACTGACGAGTTAAACACATTTACCTTTTGGCCCAAAGCCTCTTCAAAGACCTGTAAAAGCTCAGTCATCATCCTTGCTTCATTCTCATTCGCTTTGCAAAATAGGTAGTTGTCATCAGTAAAGAGCATGTGGTTGATACATTAAGAAACCCATATATTTAAAAATCAAGTAGTTATCATCAGCAAAGAGCATGTGTTCCTATTTTTCTAGCACCGTGGGTGATGTAATAAGAAACCGAGCTCACACATTTTAAAATCAAAGATACCAACCAGTCATGAAACCCAAATTTACATAAAATCTCTAGCAAAAAGTCGCAATCAGCTCTACCGTAAGATTTACACATATCAATATTGAGAGCTATATAGCCTTCTTTTCCTCTGTGTTTACTTTTTAAGTAGTGAGTCATTTCGTAAGCCACCATAATATTATCAGAATTAAGCCTCCCATGTATAAATGCACTTTGACACTCTAACACCAGGCCATCCAACACATTCTTCATCCAATTCGCCAAGACTTTAGTTATGATTTTAACAAGCATATTGCACAATGATATGGGTCGTAGATCGATTACACCTACTGGGCATTTCTTCTTTGGGATAAGTACTATATTTGTCTCATTCAACCCTGCTGACATTACTCCATCCTGAAATAAATTTCTGACCAACTGCACTACATCTTTATGAACTATTAACCAGTATTTTTGGTAGAAGGCAGGCGTCATACTATCAGGCCCAGGTAATTTATATGGGTTTATTTGAAAAAGTGCATATTTTCACTTCTTTCTTAGTGACTGGTCTCATCAATTCCTCATTTTGGTTTTTTGTAACTCCACGCTCAATACATTCAGTCACTTCCTTCTAGGTTGACTGAGTTGTTGTAAATAAGTATCTAAAATGCTCCGTAATATGGTCTGCTAATCCCCCATCCCAGTCCACCCACTCCCCTTTAGCATGCTTTAATTTGTGAATTTGATTACTTCTCCATCTAGCACTAGCTTAGGCATGAAAATACTTACTATTTTTATCTCCTGAATGAAGCCAAAGTTGTTTTGAACGTTGTCTCCAAAATATTTCTTTTTTCTCCAAGATAAGAGAAAGCCTCTGTTTGGCATCTTTGTATTTTATAATCGACTCAACATCTATTATCCTTCTCAAATTCCGCAGCTCCAGTTTACAACTTTTAATTCGACTACTAAACTTACCTGTCACTTCTCTACCCTATTGATCCATCTTTTCACTACACCTCTTTACCTTGCTCTGAATGCCAGCATCACCATCCTCGTCCTAGTTCTCCATAACCAAACTCCTACACATGGGCTCAATGAGCCATGCATTTTTAAAATGAAATCTGTGTCTTCCCACATTCTTATCCACCATCTCCGGAAGCATCAGAATAGGGTTATGATCCAACGGGGAACCATCCAAATTGTATAATTTTGCAAACAGAAACATTTGAAGCCATGATACTGTTGTTAGCACCCTATCAAGCCTGACTTCCATCCACTCTTCTGTTTCTCTTCCCCTATCCCAAGTAAACTAATGTCTAATAAGCTCCATATATATTAATGATGTATCCACCTATACTTCGTTAAACCCATAAATCAACCAATTAGGATTCGAAGACCCACATTTTTTATCCTTCTGTGAGACGACATTATTCATGTCTCCAATGGAACACCATGGAATATTTGAGTCTCTCGCTAAATTCCGAAGTAAATCCCATGTTCTCATTCGTTGATTTCTATCTGGTTCTCCGTATATCCTCGTTAACCTTCACTTGTCTTTTCCTACAATACTAACTTCAACATCAATATGGTTTCGAGAAGAACTATACAGCTGAACTTGATCATTTTCCCTCCATATTAAAGCCAGTCCACGACTATGACCATGTGGATCAACTATAAACAACCCATCGAACCCTTAACTTCTCCTAACACTCTCCATTTTAACCTTATTATCTATAGTTTCACAAAAAAAATTAAAGAAGGCTTCTCATGTCGCCACGTCATTAGAGAACCGAATATTCGAAGGTAAGCCAACCCCTCGATAGTTCTAACTAATTATACGCATAATTCCAGGCGGGTCTGCATCGCAATACTCGCCCTTAACAAGTTTTTTTGGTTATGTGTCTCAATATCATGGTTTTGTGTCACCTTATAAAGTGTATCTGACATCGTTATATCCTTCTCGTTTTCCATTTCCTGTGGCCCATCTTGTTCAAGCCTGTCCACTCTCTTCCTTTTAGGGTCCACTATGAAAAGCCCATTATCCAACCTCTTTTCTCCCTTCACAATATTTTTAAAAAAAATTCCATCTGGCTAGAATTTGTTATGTGAATTTTTAATACATTTATCCTCGTTAATACCGTACTTATCCCTCAATCTGTTATCACTAACTGCACCAAATATGGCTCCAGGATTTACGGGATTATCCTTGACTCCATCCCCAGTTTCGGAAATCACTTTTCCCACCCTAACATCGTTCTCCACCGTCCTGCTTACCACCGGAACTGCACTCCCCTGTCTAAGCCACTTCGAACCAATTGTATGATTTTTGCACCTTGATTCTGCTTTTATGCAGATGCCATACGTTTCTCAATTCTTTCAAGCGGCGTCTCAAATATTTTTTCACAGAACTTATCATTATGCCCTATTAGCCACAAATAAAACAAAACGTAGGAACTCCTTAAGACCTGAACTTCACTCATCACAAATCATTCTCCGATTTTTTGAGTTTCATCCTTCTTTTGAGAGGTACATCTAACGTAATCGAAACTCGAACCCTGAGATAGTCTCTCCAAACCCCAATAAAATTATTGACATCTGATTCCACGTATTTTCCAATGTAATCTCCAATGTCTTTGACAACATTCTGCGACATGAATCCTGGGTTCATACCATGTAACTGCACCCACATGTCCAACCTGTTAATAGTTAGGGAGCGCGGATCATCCCCTGGATTCAGTCTCTCGAATATTAGTTGAATCTCTCAAAGGTCCATGGGTTGCCATCAATAACCCTCTTGATATCCGCCTTGTGGTAGAACTGAAATATATACATGTTGGCCTTAATCTTCTTAACGTAAACTCCCCTCCTGGTTTCCATAGAGATGCCATTTTGTGTTGCATCGCTTGGAAATCTATTGATAAATATGTCAAAAACCTACCTACAAGACACCACCTTACATTTATCTTCGATAATACCTCTTATGTGTTCCCTTCATACATAAGTACACCTTCTTCCTCCTTCTCTAGTCAAATACTTGCAAAGCTCTCCTCCATTTCCTGGACAATTCTATGTGGATATGCCGTTAAGTTTACCGAACACAATGCATGACTTTTAGAACGACAATGAACTGTATAAACAAAAACATTCACACCATGATAAAAGACAAGACTTTTGTTGCATAACTTCAACGTATAACAGTACATAGTTTAATAATAAACCTACATGTACTAAGGAATAGAGCAAAAAATTTAACATATACATTTTTTTAATATTAGATCCATTGGTTCTCGTCTGTATACATTAAGATCTAATGACAAATTCGGTCTAATTTGGATTTGACATTGAATAACCCAAAAAATGAAAAAGAATGCGTAAAAACTGAACCAAGATAATGATATAATTATTTAAAATTTTCCCAAATCCACACATTGATCTCAATATATAGTCTATCTATATCCAATTATATATATAATTGACGATTTTCATCTATTTGATTATACACTCATCTTTTTTGAAGATTTCAACTATAGGGGATAAATTAAAACTAATGATATTTTTTTATTATTTATGAGAATAATATTGATTTATACAAAATTAGCATGTATTATTGTTCTAGATATTTCAGTTGATATGTGATTAATTAAAATATCTACATGTACACATATATATGATATAATTAGGATACCTATTATATTTACACTATTTTAAAAGATGATTTGAACCTCTCTATTTTATAAATTCGAATACATGCTCTATTTACAATATTTTGCAAAAAAATAATTAAACTCCTCTCATATGTAAATTAGAATACCTTATTAATAATTCTCAAATTATCTCCTTTATAACTTAGAATACATATTGTACTTTAAATATGTTAAAAGATATTTTAATTATAATATTTTCAATTCTATTACATGTAGGATAAAATTGTATATTTTATATTTTAAATGAGATTTAAAGAAGTGCTTATAAGTTTCGAACCCTGGACGTTTGGCGGTATTTCAAAATTATATGTCTTATTTATATTATATAATAGGATATAATTTAAAATAATAATAGAATATAATATAATTTTTTTCATTTGTTACTTTTATGCTTGCTTTTGATGATGAGCAAAATATAAGTACTTAAATAATTAGATTAAAATTTTAATATATTAGAACAAAATATTTTAATGTTACTACCTTTGTTTCAAAAAAAAAATGTTACTACCTGCACCACGTCGTAAGTGGGGATGCAACAACTTAGTTCATTCAACCCATTCTGATGTTACTCGATTAAGTGGCTTAATATAAAATCCTTTAATTTGCATGTCTAGTAAGTTGAATAATAAATCACAGAAGGCAAAGTCTTAAAGCAAGGCATGGTCCTCTGAACCCATCTTATATGAGCCAAGTTCTCTACCGAAGTTGGAAAACCATCTTTTGCATTTGGAAGGAGAATGTACATGATAAATCGGCGCCCTGTGATATTGCCTTTCTCATAACACAGTCCAACCACTTCAAAATTATCAAAGGAGAAAATAAAATAAACATACAAGGTAGTCATGAAGGGAACTTGAACAGAGCTCCCATACATCTTTTTTATGATTTTTAGTGTTGAGATTGTTAATTTATTAAAACTTGTAATATTATCAGTTTGTCAAGTTGATGGGGAGAACCCAAACATATAAAATAAACCAGAAAAATATGATGCAAATTAATCGGTTTGACGAAGTTATATTCTAGTACTTGATGTCAATAGACTTGATGCATTTGAATATATAATCAGGTGTTGCTTATAAGTCTCACATTACTATATAGTATATATTGATAAAGTGTAGAGGGGGAGAGAAAATAAGGGTTTTATTGTAACAAGACTTGTTCTTTGTTACAATAGAAGATAAGCATATATAGCCAACAACCAAACAATAATAAAGAAAAATATTTTAACAAGAAAACTATTACAATAATGAAACTATCCAATAAAAAGAATATTATATATGGAGTTTTCCAAACAAGAAACGGAGTCACATAACCAAACGATTTAAAGTTGCAACTGAGAAAACAAGAGTATCCAAACGAATCATAACATGGTCGCAAATCCAAAACAACCAAAAGCTTCCAACTGAATCCCTAGTGCAACAATATAAGAGAACGTCCAAGACACAACAACACACACTACAACAAATCTGGCCATTTACGACGGTTTTTTTGAACTGAAATCGTCGTAATTGAGCCATTTACGACGGAAAAAAATCGTCGTTTTTGGTCGAGTAGTAAGTTCGTTTTTTCGTCACAAGATAAAATTGCGTCGCAAGTTAGGAAGTAGGGCCCACATAATCAATAAAATAATAAATCTACTTACGACGGAATATATCGTCGTAAGATACCAAAATACGACGAAAAATAGCGTCGTAAGTTATGTACTTACGACGGAAAAAATGTCGGATATTACTTTACGGGACCCACTTTTAATAAGATAAAACATAATTTTACGACAGAAAAATGCATCGTAAGTTAGAAATTTCTGACAGAAAAAACGTCGTATTTTAGTAATTAGGGCCTATTTACGACGGTATATGTGATGAACGACCGTCGTAAGTTTGTATTTCCAGGTTTAAAAAAAAATCTAGCCGGATTCCGGGCACTTTCCGGGAACCCCAATTCAACTATTTGATAGATTTCTTCAACATCTAATTTTATAAATAGATAGATTTCTTCAAAAGATGGACTAACGATATAACATTATGCTACAGATATAATACTCAAATAAACTTCAACTAGGCTCTTGATCCTTAAAATTCACACCATTAAACATACAAAACTGGCAGCTTAGTCTGAATGTTACATGGGCAAAGTATTTATATGGTAATAGTGCATAACTATCCAAAAACAAACTATATACATATATAATTCAAATGATTTTGTTTTTTTTATTGTGGGCACTTGTCGCCGCACATTAATAATATAACAAACAGAAATTTCTAAATTTAATACCTAGCTCATATGTATTTCCAATAAAAAATAACAGAAGCATATGAGCATGTGCGACGACGTTCACGGGGAAAAAGAACAACTTAGGAAGGCTCAACTCGAAATCATTGAACCCATCATCCTGACCTTTGTAGGGAGTAAAACTGAAAAAGCTACTATGATATGCAATTTACATTTTATACCAGAACTAACCTCATGCATGTCTTGAACACTGAGATTTGCATCAGCAGTCTACTGAAACAGCCTCATTTTGTGGCAAGGGAAATAATTGTCAAAGCTATCGTTGGCCTGGACCTCCGAGATCTGATCTTGACGGGGGTCTTTAAATTTCTGGCACCATTGTAAAAGCTAGCACCATACCAGCATTGATGAGCACTTATATTTTGGTGTCATTATGGGTTGAAAGTATATAATGCTACACTCTTGGATTCGCATATGCCCGAGTCCTTGATATGGTTCAGCAAGTAAATCGAGTCGTTAAGACAGCAAAAACTACACAATTTTTCTGGTATAGGTAATAAGCATCCAAAGAGGGGAAATATTAAAAAAGATCAAAGTGTTAATATTGCATCTAGAGAATTTGAAAATATAGTCAAAACTATGGGCATTTGTTTGTAGAAGTCCTTATTCAGGAAAGGTTATCGGAAAACCAAAATAAATGACATAAGCCAAGTATTAAATGTAGATAGTGCATTTGCATTCATATAACCAAAAATGACTGCATACCTTCAAATTTATAGCATATAAGATGAGTAACTTTGTTTGCAACCAACGGATTTGAAAATTTTGCCCCCATTAAACTAACAATTGTCTGGAAAGAAAAGCAAAAGTAATGAATACACACCACGGGTTAATTTATATACCAAGTGCCAGACAATTTACAATTTAGTCATAATAGTAGCTCCAGACCATAATGTCATCTCGATCTTCGCGCTGGTATCCATTCAAGCACACTACTAATGACTTGGCACCAGGAATTCCTTTTGAATCCCTAATAGGTTTGTACATAACCTGAAATGGATAAAAATAACTTATAAAACAAACAAAAACAAGTTAGCGTGCAATACAAAGCTCCAGTGCTTTAGATTTATGGTCACAGAACTAGTCAGCTATTTGAACAAAAGAAAAACAAAGATATATATCTAAACTTCAGCTTATCTACTCTGAAGAAAAGAGTGCTCAACGTAACATCCTAATCAGCATTTAGAAGCTATAAACAGTTTGAGTTGATCAGTCATGTTTACTGATGTAAATCACATACATTAATAAAAGCTACTTAAACTCAAAAAAAGACCAAAATAATAAGGGACGAGATGATAATAGAATGTGCAATCACACTAACCAATTTGGAGGTGAATCTGATTCTTGAGAATACTACATTATATAAAGAAAAACCAGAGCATGCATAAGTACTAATGTTAAAGAGAATAAAGTAGATCCAATGGTGAAATACAACCATTACATTGTCTCGAATCCTTCCAAAAACTTAAAGATCTAATTGCAATAAACCTAATTACATTTCACATGATAATGGGCCCGAGGCTTTAATAAATAAGAATCAGTCGGCCTGAAGGGCCCCTCCAGCCCACTAAGTCTACTACTACTAGCCACAAACCACCTAAACTACTACTGCAAAACAGAGTGATCAGTACGCAATACGCACGGCTCTATACGCAAGACGGAGGCAATACGCAAGACTCTATATGCACAACCTAAATTAGGCCCTAATGCATTGATGTTATTTAAACCACTAAAACTGAAAGAAGACAGCTCACCTTATTCCTAAAGTGTATGTTGTAAAACAATTATCTTAATCCACAGGCTACTTCCACTATAAGTAGAATAAAGTAATTCATCAGGTAAGGATGCAGAGTCAGCCTCAAAGATATCAACCTTTTTCATTGAGGGTTTTCCAAAACAATTTTGAAGAATTTGAACCAACGCATACTAGTAATCAGAATATACTCACCAGTTAATGAATTTTGATAACAATAGTTGATAGGTTTAAGGGACAAACGTGACTGAAAAATACACACCAAGACAGAGGCAGCCATGGACAAAGAGATCTTGATATGATACACATTTTTCTAATATTCAGTATCATGCACAAAGAGCTCTAAGTATGGATTGTGAACATCCTGTAAGCAAATTATTCAGTATACCTATATTTATCTAATATTCCTGGACATAAATGATACCAAGATAAAGCAAGTATACTCGATCACTGTTGATGTTTTAGCAGAATTAAGTAGCATTAGAACTGCTATAAGAGGTAGAATCTAAACTGTTGAAACAATTGAACTTTTGCATCTACCTTTTCTAATGCTCGTCGAGTAGTTTCATCAACTGGGAACAATTGCAACTTCAGCTTTGATGATACTTGTGCACTTTTATCAACACAAAAAGTCTGCAAGGAAGTTTCTGATGAAGGTATAACATTTCCTGTAGGGTCCACACAGTTTTCCACTGAAGTGCATTTTAGTTTTCGAAAACACAAAAAAGTACACGACTGAGTGAAAAACAACACAAAAGGGCCCATCTCCAACGAATCCCTGATATTTACCTTTTCCAGGTTCATTAGTTTTATCAAAGGCAGTCCTCTCCATTTGCTCAGCAGCATCAGTAAGTAGAGAAATGCCATAAATGGCGTCCTCTTCGTCTTCTAGCCTTTTATATGCAGCTGCGGAGGTAGCATAACCTATCACCTGTACAGTGAGGAGAAATTAAATTTGGTGAACAGATGATTAATATGATATTCAATATTCACTTATTGAACTTTAAAATACTACATCGTGTTTATGAGTAAAAGCAAGAAGAAAACTGCTATGGCAAAACAAACTTAGCTTCAGATATATGATGAAGAATACTATCTGGACAAACAATGATTGCACAAAACTCCAATACCCAAAATTGAGAGCCTGAGAGAGAGGGAGATAGAGTCAAATAGGTCGATAGAGAGAGAGTGAGAGATACAGTTTAAATAGATAAAAGAAGAGAGTTATACCTTAAAACAATATACAAATCCTTGAAATCTTTGAATCTATTGCTCAAATGTGTGGCTTGAAAGCAACTTCGAATCCATAAAAGAGCTTCAACCCAAATCTTTTTCTAATCCTAATTGAAATACTTTCCTTCGACCCTTTAAACCCTTGAATCTGATGCTTTAATCCGTGGCTCTAATGTGACTCGAATCGAACACTCAACTCGTTGCTCATTAAACCAGTTGCTTTTTGCTTTTACCTAATTTCAGAGATGAACAAATTGTAAAGAGTGAAGGAGAGTATGAAGGCTCTATTTGGGATTGCTGTTAAAAATTGCTGTGTTGTCAGAAAAACTGTTGTTAAAAAAGTACTGTTGAAAAAAATCAGATGACTGTTTGGTAATTTTTTTGATATGTATATGTTTTGATGTAAAAAATTAAAAATAATAATGCTTTTGGTAAGGTTTGATGGTGAAATCAGCATCTCCTTCCCGCAAAAGCTGAAAAGCAGCTTTTTCTAAAAGCATGGGGGACTTGATTTCTCCAACAGCAGCTTTTAAGTCAAAAGCACTTTTTCAAAAAACAGTTTTTGAATTTTACCAAACAGTTTTTTAACTGCTTTTCAGCGAAAAGCTGTTGTTGCTGTCAGCAACAGCAATATCAAACACACCCGAAGTAATTTCCCCCAAATTGGTTTCCCCCTTTATTATTTTCTGAAATTTTCACTTCCCGCTTAGTCAAAATAGTGGCAGTCCAACCCAAATTTTAGCCATTCGACCCGATTATTTCAGTAGCCCGGCCCATGTTACATCAATTTTTTTTAATTTTATGATATGAATTTGAAATTACACTCATTTTAATTATTACAATAATTTATTATTTTATTTAATTTTTATAATTTTAAAACTATTCATGATGTTATTTTATATTTAAAAAGTATTTTAGTTACTTCAATAAAAATTAATATGGTAACATAATCTATAGTAACATAATCTATGGTAACACCGCCCTCAAATGTTTAGTTAGGTCATCTATGACGTACTGTATATAAATTATAAATTTATATAAGTTATTTATTATTGATATAAAATTAAATTTATATATAATTATATTATATTATATTATAAGATTTCGAGTATGAATTTCAATAGATATATATATATATATATATTAGTGATATAACTAAAATTTCATATCAAAATTATTTCGTTTAGTTTGTCATTTTAAAAGTCAAATATCAGTTTGAATAGTACATTTAACTAGTGTTTATTTCTGAATTTGTGTCTCGATTATTTTAAAAATATTTTTCAACGATCCAACCGTATGGATGTCAATATATATTTAGTAATATAACCAAAATTTCATATCAAAATAATTTTATTTGGTTTGCCATTTTAACAATCACGCATCAATTTGACTAGTACAAGTAACTAGTGTTGAATCCTGAATTGGTGTTTCAATTATTTTAAAAATAATTTTTAACGATCCAACCGTATGAATGTCAATAGATATATATATATTAGTCATATAACCAAAATTTCATGTCAAAATAATTTTATTTGGTTTGCCATTTTAACAGTCAAGCATGAGTTTGACTAGTGCAGCTAACTAGTGTTTACTTCTGAATTTGTGTTTCGATTATTTTAAAAATATTTCTCAACGATCCAACCATATGGATGTCAATATATATATATATATATATTAGTGATATAACCAAAATTTCATATTATAATAATTATATTTGTTTTGCCATTTTAACAGTGAAGCATTAGTTTGACTAATACAACTAACTAATGTTTAATCCTGAATTGGTGTTTCGATTATTTTGAAAATATTTCTCAACGATCCAGCCGTATGGATGTCAATAAATATATATTAGTGATATAACCAAAATTTCATATCAAAATAATTTTATTTGGTTTGTCATTTTAACAGTCAAGCATGAGTTTGACTTAGTACATCTAACTAGTGTTTAATTCTGAATTTGTATTTTGATTATTTTAAAAATATTTCTCAACGATCCCACTGTCTGGATGTCAACAAATATATATTTTTGTGATATAACCAAAATGTCATATCAAAATAATTTTATTTAATTTGCCATTTTAACAGTCACGCGTTAGTTTGACTAGTACAACTAATTAGTGTTGAATCCTGAATTGGTGTTTCGATTATTTTAAAAATAATTTTCAACGATTCAACCGTATAAATGTCAATAGATATATATATTAGTCATATAACCAAAATTTCATGTTAAAATAATTTTATTTGGTTTGCCATTTTAACAGTCAAGCATGAGTTTGACTAGTACAGCTACCTAGTGTTTACTTCTGAATTTGTGTTTCGATTATTTTAAAAATATTTCTCAACGATCCAACCGTATGGATGTCAATAGATATATATATATATTAGTGATAAAACCAAAATTCCATATTATAATAATTATATTTGGTTTATCATTTTAACAGTCAAGCATCGATTGACTAATACAACTAACTAGTATTTAATCCTGAATTGGTGTTTCGATTATTTTGAAAATATTTCTCAACGATCCAACCTTATGGATGTCAATAAATATATATATAAGTGATATAACCAAAATTTTATATCAAAATAATTTTATTTGGTTTGTCATTTTAACAGTCAAACATGAGTTTGACTAGTACATCTAACTAGTGTTTACTTCTGAATTTATTTTTCGATTATTTTAAAAATATTTTTTATTGATTCAACTGTATGGACGACAATATATATATATATATATATTAATGATATAATCAATATTTCACATTAAATAATTTTTATCAAAATATTCAATTTTTTTTGAAATTTCTAATATGTCACTCAAACAAATAAATGCTAACATCAATGTGGTCGGATCATGAAATAATATTTTTTAAAATTGAAAATATTAGAAATTAGGTGCTAATTTACGACGAAATCCGTCATAAATTACTGGTTCCCAAAAATTTAAGAAAAATCAAATTCATCGCCAAAATTTTGGGGAAAAAATTGAATTTCCCTCTTTGATAACTTACGACGAATTCTAAAATCCGTCGTAAATTGGACGATCAGATCTTTTCCGTCACAAATATTTCGTCGTAAGTTTAGAAAAAATAATTTTTTTATTTAATTTCAAGTTAAAATTTTAATAAAAATATTTAACTTACGACGGAATTAGATTTTCGTCGTAAGTTGAATGGCGTCATTCCTCCACGTAGCTGACTCCATCCTTTTTTTATTCAATTGATGCTAGTTTTAATAATAAAATAATCAACTTACGACAGATAGTATTTTCCGTCGTAAATAATTACGACGAAAAAATATTTCCGTCGTAAGTTAGACGCGCATTTTTTTCTGTCGTAAGTTGGTCGTCGTAAATGGCCGAATTTGTTGTAGTGACAAGAGAAAATTGAGCAATCCAAGTGTATCCAATCCAAAATCACAATTAACAAGAAATCTAATTATCAACAGAAGAAATATCCACGCTATTTAATAACCAAAACAACTTTATAACTAAAACTCTACAACCATCTAAACTAAATCCGAAAAATAAATCTTAACCATTGAAACTAAATCGAAATATAAAATCAAACCCAATACCCAATCCAAACAAAATCTAAATAATCGAATTTAAAACAATAAACTATATCCAATCCTCAACCAAATAAAAACTGTATCTCAATTCAAACTATATCCAAATCTAATCAAATCCCACGAAGGGCCGGTATTCCTAGAGCACCAAATAAACTAAAATAATGAACCTAGAACACCAAATAAACCAAAGCAATCCCTTGAAGGGCCAATGTGCCTAGAGCACCAAATAAACTAAACTAATCCCATGAAGGGCCAATGTGCCTCGAGCACCAAATAAACTAAACAATCCCTCAAAGGGCCAATGTGCCTAGAGCACCAAATAAACTAAACAATCCCTCGAATGGCCAATGTGCCTAGAGCGCCAAATAAACTAAATAAACCACTTAGGGCCAATGTGCATAGAGCACTAGATAAAAAAATATAAGGAGAATAATTATACAGATGTACATAGGGCTACCCTCATCATCAACACAAGAAAAGGAAAGGAAGACGAAAGGGAAATAAAGAGAAAAAATTATATTTTCAAGGAGCCAATATCATCAAAGAGAGACCGATAATGTGTATAAGAGTCCTAACCAAAAATAACAAAAAAATTATATGAGAGTACTAACCAAAACTAGTAGAAAAGTTGAATGGGAGTCCCAACCAAAACCAGAAAAAAAAAACTTCAACAAAAATCAATTTTGTTTACCCATGAGAATCCAACCAAATTGAAAAAAAAATAATAGTCATGATTAAAACTCAAAATCATCCAAGAAAAAAAAAGAACGATTTGAATAAGAAGAAGATTAGAAGAAAAAATAATCATGACACCTGTTTTAAACCCAACTTGTGAAAGCCAACCCGATATAACTCATCATCAATTTATCCTGTATCGAACCATAGCTCTTGATACCATTGGAAACTTTATTTAAGCATCAACCAGTTGCTCTGATAATTAGTAATTTTGAAATTAAAGCATGTGAATTACATTAAGCAGATAAAGGATTAAGCACAAGTCTGCTGAAAAGCACAAATCCTGTAATGTCTTCTCTGACAAATAACACGAATGGGTGGTCTGCAACAAAGTTAATTAATTTGATAGGAGTAAAACTACCTCCACATACTGCACCAAATGACGCAGAGGCTTTAGTGCCTTCTTCATTAACTTCAATGAAAGATTTATGAAATATGTTTATAACATACAGAATCTTACTATTAACAGATTCATTCATGATCTTGGTAATCATCCTGGAAGGAACGGTGACGCCAACCCTACACTCTTTAATGCTTCAAAAGCTTTAAATACAAATGATATTTTGAATTTTTGGGTCAGAAATTTTCCAACTTTTTCATGTGGTGTTGCAATTAGGTGGCAGTCAAGGAATCTGGATTATGAGCCTAGTCTCTCTACCGAAGTTGGAAGACCGTCTTTTGCATTTAGGAGGAGAATGTATAATATAAATTGGCACTATGAGTCACAACCTTTTTCATAACACAGTCAACCCACTTTGAAATTGTCAAATGCGTGAATAAAATGAACATCCGATAAGGACATGAAGGGAACTTAACAGAGCTCCCATTGAGAAGATAAATGTCATGTTGTTTTATTTCTAACGAATTGAACTAATAATGTCACCTCCATGCTCCTTTGAAATAGACGGCATTGGCATAAACAAGCCTGGTTGAGAAAATAACTGAACTAGGAGGAAATATGCCTTTGATAATGCCATTGGTTTCCTTTTCGACCCAAGAGTTCATTAAATTTATCGATTTAATAGGCTACATAAGTTCACAGAAATCAACACCAGAGATATCACTAATAATAAAATTTAAGAATAAGTACTAAATAATTCAAACAGATATATTATAATAAAGTAATTAATGATAAACATTGTCCTGGAAATCAACAACTTCAGAAGTAGCCTTATAGACATGATTCATCACATTCTTGAAAAAAGATTTAAAGGACATAGATTTATCGATCCAAACACAACTAGCCAACGACGAGCTCGGGTCGCCAGAGTACCATTCATCATCAAGAATAACATTAGTAACATAAAAGATACTGAGTTAAGTTCTTCAATACTTTTAGCTTTAAGAAAAGTGAGAAGCTAGTCAAGGGTTTGGTCTTTTGAACCGGATACAATCAAGCTAAGAATAAGTTGTATGGAAACTGGAGAGAAGATAACGTTGGTATGATTGCCCTCACTATTTTGCAAAATTTGTTTTGTGAGGGTCTGAAGAACTCTATGAGTTTGTGAACAATCAAGTAGCATTATGTAAAACAAAGAAGAAATAAAAAAATGTAATATTTTTTATATTCAACTTAGCTGTTAAAATCTATACAACTTGATATGTATAGTAGGACTTATGTAGAAGACAATAACATAATTAGTTACATATTATAAGGGAATATTTGGATAAAAGGAATTAATAATTTCTATTTTGTGGCTTTAACCACGCTTGCATTCTCATAGTCAATAGCCCCCCTTTAAACTACCATGTTTACCGTAGCATTAGCCCCCCACAAATTGAGGTCGTCTTTGATGGATAAGTTACCTTAGAGGGAAAAGTAAGATCGAATTTGGAAGAACAATACCAATATGAGACTTTACCAAGTCTTTTAGTAAGTAAGTCTGCAAAGTTTTCTTTGGTCATAACTTATATGATTGTGATCAAACCAAAAGCAATTTTTTCTCTGACGAAATGCACGTCCAATTCAATGCGCTTAGTTCGAGCATGATATACTAGATTTGTTGTCAAGTCGATGGTTGCTTTACTATCACAGTATAAAGGTGTATTCTGAACAGGACATGTAAGTTCTGTAAGAAGATTCTGAAGCTAAATTACCTCACATGAAGAATCAGCTAAAGCTCAATATTCAGCTTTAGCTGAACTATGAGAAGTGACTAATTGCTTCTTGGCTCTCCAAGAAATAACAACATTACCCGGCAAAAAATAATAATCTCCAAAAGATCTTCTATCAATCACATTACCTGCCCAGTCATTGTTGCTATATCCTTGAAATTTAAAGGGTTGTTAGCAGAAAATAATAGACCATGAGCAGAAGTATGTTTTAAATATCGTAAAACTCGAGTGACAACCTCAAAGTGAGAAGTTCGAGGAGCATTCCAAAACTGATTTAATGATTGAACCGAATAAAAAATGTCTGGGCTCGTAGAGGTGAGATATAACATATTTCCTACCAAGTAACGGTACAAAGTAGAATCAGGAAGAAGAGCTTCAAATTTATCATTATTGAATAGCTTGATATGAGGTGCTATAGGAACTACCAACGATTTGCAGTCCAATATTTTAGCAGATTGAAGTTAATCATTGACAAACTTCTGTTGATTAAGAAAAATGCCTTGATCATTTCTGTGCACTTCCAGGCCTAAGTAATATATAATAGGACCCAAATCTTTGACATTGAATTGAGTACTCAGCAATGTTATTAAAGTTTTGATAATAGGCATATCATTTCCAGCAATCAAAATATCATCAACATAAACGACAACGGTAACAAAATAGATCCAGAACATAAGTGAATAATGAATAATCTAACAATGATTCCTTATAACCATCATGAATCAAGGAATTAGTATGTTTAGAAAACCATTCTCGAGATGCTCTCTTTAAACCATATATTGACTTGTTTAAATGACAAACCCAATGAGATTTATTAGGTGGTAATTTATACCCGGGAGGAGGCTGCATATACACTTCTTCTGAGAGATCACCATGCAGAAAAGCGTTGTTAACGTCTAATTGTTCAACACACCAACCCTATGCTGCAACAATAGTTAATAAATTACAAACATTCACGATTTTAACAACAGGGGCATATGTATCATGATAGTTAACTCCTGCATATTGAGTACATCCTTTGACAACCAATTGTGCCTTAAATCTATTTATATCTCCATTTTTTAAGTATTTCACCTTATCAGCCCACTTGCGGTCAATGGTACATTTGCCAAGAGGTAAAGGTATTAAGGTCCATGTGTCATTTGCCTCTAAAGCATCCAGTTCTTTCTGCATAGCTTGAATCCACTGTGGATTCTTTATGACTTGGTGATAAAAGATGGGCTAAAAAATAATAGTAGCATTAGAAGAAACATGAAGAGGTTGATCATCAGAATGATTATCATGATGAAGAATCACAGTATTACTATATTTCACAGAGAAGGGCACAATAGTGTGATAGTCAGACCATCACATTGGTTGTGATTTGAGTCTAGTTGAAGATTTAGGAACAAGAGAAGAACAACCCAATGACTCAGTATTGTCATTGTGCTCAGAACTGGACATAACTGGAATGTGTGTATTCTGCTCAAAACTGGACACAGCTGGAATGGATGTAGGTGAATTGATATTGTCCAGATGATCAGAAGTATCATAATTGCTATCATCCAATGTATGAATGCCACTTGAGAAAGCAATGGTAGATAATGCTAACCAATCAAGAAAGGTGTATGAATTTCTAGAAGTGGTGTTTGTACTTAGAGGTAAGGACGAAGATTTAAGATAATAAGGAAAAATGTGCTCATGAAATTTACCATGTCTACTTACAAAAATTGTATGATTATCCAATCGAAGTAATCTATAACCCTTTTGTAAATACAGATACCCAAAAAACACTATTATGCAAGACATGCCTGTAGATAACAAGACTAAGTCAAATTGACAACCCTAAGATTAAGTTGTATGATAATCTATATTTGTATTCTGTAATCGTATTCCTTGAGTCTGTAAAAATGTTTAGTAGATTTGACTGGGGGATTTTTTCTGTGAACAACCTTCAAGCTAAGGAATAAACTCTGGAAAAAGATCAATTCTTGATCATGCCTCAGAGAAAAGTGTAGCAGCTTGGATTTGAATAAAACTGTTCTAGGAAAAATGTTCTTGTTAGTCCCTAACAATGCAACAAGAATTACAGAAGGGGGGTTGAATGGAATTTTTGAAACTTTTTCACAAAGATATAAAATGTTCTATCTTAATAATATATAACTGTGTGAATTGATTTGCAAACTGCGGAATAATATATTGGAATGAATCAAGACACAAGTAATTAAAAATACAAGTCTTTAAAAACTTTCTAGTGGATTTAAATGTATCCACCAGAGATATATATTATATCAAGAGAACTCTGTGTAGCTAAATTAGCTCACAGCTGCTTACAAATATGAACAACTAAGTTTACAGAGAAATGCTAAGAAATACAGCTTACAAATGTTTCTCTGAGAAAAGTGTTCTTAGTCTTGTTGTTGTTCTATTTGCTACTACTTGGTTTATATATCACCAAGATTACATAGTAATAAGACAAGATAATAAAACAAAACCTATCAAGTCTAATACTCTGCTGCTTCATTACTGTATTCCAGCATCTTTGAATATCTTCACAATAGCATGGAAATGGCAATGCTTCTTTGTTCTCTAAAACCCAGTTGAATAGGCTTCCACATTCCTTTTGCATACACTCGACGCATGTGACTGTGTTGTCACTGTCAACAGATGTTTGAATTCTTTATCCGTCGGGTTCATGATCATCCGTCGGGTTGCCTTGTTGATCATCCGTCGAGTGGCATTGTTGTTTATCCATCGGGTAGCTATTTGGCACTTGACTTCATTTCATTTATGCAGAATTACAAGACATCATCTATGTACAATTAATCAACCTATTCTGCATATATAGTTAAAGTCAACATGACTCGAGTACTACTACAAAATCTAAACAATGTGTATGCAGAAATGTGCTACAGACTTATTGTTACACAAGCTACTCACTCGATGTATAATAAATAATCATCCGTCGGGACTATATTGAGTCATCCGTCGGGACTATAATCCTTATCCGTCGAGTGCTACATTTTTCACTAAGTAAAATCTACCAAGGTGTTTTGTTAATAAAATCATCAAGTTCACAACATATCCACAACAGTTCTAAGTCAGATATCGACAATTCATAGATCAAGGGATATCGAGAAGTCTGTCAAGAAGTCCAAATTGACTTGTAGAGAAGTCCCAAGAGATATCGACAAGTCATTTCTGCATGTAGAGATCTCAGATATTGACAAGTAAAATGTATAAGTAGAGAATTAGAGATATCGACAAGTCATTTCCTCATGTAGAGATCTCAGAGATATGGTTAAGTCAAATTTATATAGAGATCTCAGAGATATCGAAAAGTCATTTCTACATGAAGAGATCTAGAGATATCGACAAGTCAAAATCTTTATGTAGAGAACTCAAGATGTTGACAAGTCAAAAGCTATGTAGAGAGACTGGAGATGTCAACAAGCTATTCTACATGTCGAGAACTGGAGACCTCGACAAATCAAATATACATGTAGAGAACTCAAGATATCGATAAGTCATTTTACTTATCAGTATGTCACTTCTCTATAGAACAAAAAGAGATCTCGACAAACTATCTCAAATTCAGAATACAAACAAGTTCAAGATTCAAGATTATCAGTCAAAAAACAACTGAATCACTGAATTGAAAAGACTACAAAAGCAACTTGAAGAATATAAGATCAAGGGCCAAGATTCACTGGACAAAGGATGGTCACAGACGTACAAGATTCTGCATAGATTTTTTAACATCAGAAAAGGAAATAGACAAGATAGCTTTAGAAAATGTGTTAGTACATTTTAGTGCAATTTTTGTAATCATGTGATGTCGGTCTATAAAGCATGCACGGGTCCGTAGTTTAGAAGTAACAAACAGATTTAGAAAAATCGTGTATTCTCTCTAGAGATTTATAGCTGAGTTCTTATTTTCTAAGAAGACATATTTGTATCAAGACAAACTTAATTAATATAAATCAGTGAGTTTTTGGATATTGTATTTTTTGTGTTTATTGTTAAACATTATATCTCTATAATTCTTAACTGTTTTGTTCATCCATAAGCCAAACAGTTTTAAAAGAGGATTAAAATCCAAGAAACACATTCACCCCCCCCCCCCGTGTTATATTTCATTGCAATCAATATCTAACAAGTCGTATTAGAGCAAAATCTGAAAGAAAACAGATAAAGATATTGAAAGAATGAGTGCTCAGAAATTAAGCAGTATCAAGATACATGTCTTTGACAAGATCAACTATACACTATGGAAGAAGAAAATGATGTTGTACATAAGGATGTTGTTCATAAGGATGGCCAACCTTATGTACATTCAGATTCTCAAAAATGGACCCTTCATTCCTATGGAAATGGTTCCTGAATCTACAGATGGAGACATGATCATACCTGCACATTTTTCACCTAAAGATCCCTCAACCTACACAGAGCCTAAAAAGAAAAGGTTTCACTGGATAGCAGCTTACAACTCATATTGATTGGGTCTCCTGATAATGTGGTGTACAATAACATTATTAATTTTGAGTCTGCTAAACAGATCTGGGAGACAATAGAAATAATGTGTGAGGGAATAAAAAAGGTTAGATCTAATCAAAGAAGGATCTTAGTGTCACTGTATGAGGATTTTATGGCTAAATCTAAGGAAATTATAACTGAGGTTTTTGAAAGGTTCAATAAGCTGATTAATGATTTGCAGCTTTATGGAAAGTATTATGAAGCTGAAGAGGTCAACCTTAAATTCTTGTTCACCCTTCCTGATCATTTGAAACAAAATATATATGCTATTAGAGAAGGAAGATATTTAAGCCGAATGACTCTAGAAGTCTTGTATGGGATCTTGAAGACCTATGAGCTGGAAATGTTACAGAGAAAGTTATTGAGAGCTGATCATTGATATGTTGTTGATGGAACTAGTGCCTTGGTTGTCAATGACAGTAAAACATCTGAAGATGAACTAGAAGCTCAGACTCCAGTTGTTCAAGCTGTTGAGCAAAAAAATAAGGAACCACAGAAGCAAGTCATATTGGAGCTAGAGGAGAATGAATTCTACACCCTTGATGAACTGGATGAGATGGACCAGTCAATAGTTTACCTTGTAAGAAAATTCTCTAACATAAGGATAATAAGCCAAATTACTTCAAGAGCAAGGGTCATAGATCCAATAAAAACAGCAATTGGAAAGAAAAAACTCAGTTCAATTCAGCTGGAAAAAGTGGCTACAAGTCAGGGTCTGTTGACAGATCAAATATAAGGTGCTATAATTGTGATGAACTAGGTCACTTTGCCACTGAGTGTAGAAAGCTAAAGAAAGTGAAGAAAGATAAAGCTTATTTGGAGTTGGAAGCAAAGTATGAAGCACTCTTGAGAAAGCAATAGGGTAAGGCATATATTACAGAAGGCAAAAGATGGAATGATACTGATGTTGAGGATGGATGTAAAGAATATGGAAATTATACTCTCATGGCTCTAGAGAAAGGTGAATCATTTGCATCCAAATCAGAGGTACCAATTCTAACCATAATTGAATTAAATGCCACTTAATATTAAGAAACCATTGAAAAAATGAGTGTAGAGATATTTCACATCTACACAAGCATGATGGCAGCTACTGAGGAAGTAAGTAGACTGTCAAAAATCAATGAGAAGCTTGAGATTAAAAAATAAGAGCTAGAACTGCAGCTTGTTGGTCTTGAAACAGTCAAACAGGAAAATGAGTATCTCAAGGACAAGCTGAAGTCTGCTGGAGAAGTAGAGGCAGTGCTAAGAGAAAGAATTGAGAAAAATAATTTGAAGCTCAAATTATTCAAGAATTCATCTCAATTAATTAGGCAGTATCAGGAGAAAAATAAACCATGTGCTAACATAGCTATTGGTTTGGACTATGAGGCTCTATACTCTCATAAGAAAATTGAAGCTAATAAAGGAAAAGAAATTGAGAATCAGGATGTTCTTGTGATGTTGAAGAGAGTAAATGCACCTTTGTTTAAAGCCTATGAAATAAATTTCAGTGAAGTGGAGTTGGAAATCAAGCAAGAAATTACAGATGAACAAAAGAAAAAGAAAGATATAGGATCCACCCCCAACATTGAATTGAGAAGAATCCTGTAGTAAATCAAGCTACTAAAACACCAATCAAGGAAATCAAGACTGAAAACATTAAGAAAAAAGAAAAAGAACAGGAATGGAAAAATAGGTGTAAATAAAAGCAACAATTATGCCTATGTTGCAGATGCTCCAAGGAAGCAATGACAGAAATGTGGCTCAACAAATCATCTAACTCACATTTGTAGAAAGGCTGTTAGTGACCTAAAAGTTGGAGCATGCAAGTACAATGAGGTTGTGGCTGAAGATCCCTATTCCTTCAATGATAAGTTTGACTGTATTCCTTGCAATATGAAGGTTACAACAAGCTGTCATAAATTGCTAAAAGATCTCAAGGAAGCCAATCTTGGATTTGAGATTAAAAAGGAAAATGTCGATCAGGCTATGAATGATGTTCTTTTTGAAAATTCAAATTCTACTTCTGCAACTTCTGTGAAAAAGAAGAAAGTGCCCAACACTGTTTGGGTAGCTAAACACACTTAATCCTTATTGTGTGCAGGGAAAGAAGAATAAAGTCATATGTATCATTGACAGTGGATGTTCCTGGCATATGAAGGTGATAAAGCCCTGCTATCGCAATTTGAGGATATGGCTGGCCCATTGGTGACTTTTGGAGACAACAACAAAGGATTCACAATGAGATATGGCAAGCTAATTTATGGAAATGTTGTTATTGAAGATGTAGCACTAGTTTCTGGTCTTGAGGTGAATCTTCTAAGTTTCATCCAGTTTACAGACAAAGGTTTCAAAGTAATATTTGACAAAGAAGATGTTGTCGGTTTTACAACCTTACCGCAAGAGCACGTATCGCAACAAGTAGTATATAAATTCGTTCCCATGAATACTACTAATAAGCTGTTAAATACCAATTACCAATGTTCCTTCAATTCAAGTCAAATAGAAATCAAATGAAGATTTTTATTAAATTACCACTAAATAATTAAACTAACACAAAATAATGATTAATAAATTCCAAGAGAATGAAAACTAGGCTTTTAACTTCATCCAATGTTCTTCAACAAGCTTCTTCTTTAACCTCTATTCTCGTGGTCTAATTGCTAGTCTAAGATAATCATGTATTCACAAGGACCTTCTGAATCTCAAGTGACTCTAATTTATGCAATAACCCCCATATTTCTATGTAAGATTTAAAAGCATAAACAACATTAAGTTTCGTCTTAATTGGACTCCTTAGGGTGTTTAGGTATATTCATATCCTAACCACAAATTAATATAAACATTAATCCTAAGATATATTTATTGGGTCTTAATTGAGGGGTTCTCTTCCAAGTCCACCTAAATTACGAAATCAATCTCAAGGATGATCAATCTTTGAGAAGCATTAAACACAAATCAACATAAACAACTAATACGATCACAAAAATAGAGAGAAAAGAATACAACTTATATATTAACAAGAGAATCTGATCTAAGGAGATTAATGAACTGTTATTTTTGGTAATCAGCTAAGCTTGGGGCCAACCCTAAGTACGTTGTATTGTTATCTTAATTTGTATTTTGTACTTGTAACATTTAAATTCTGTAAAAATGTCAAAGGAGCAGACTGTAGTCTTTTTCTATAAACAGTATCAAGCCTAAGAATTCTATCAGGAAGAAGATCATGCCTCAGAAAAATTATGAAGAAGCTCGGAGTTGAATAAATCTGTTTTAGGAAAAATACTCTAAGTCAAGATCTCTACAAGTCACAGATTTAATGTTATAGAGAAGTCATTCGAGAACTCCAGAATGGCTTATAGAGAACTCAGGAAAGCTACTAGAGAACTTAGAGATATCAACAAGCCAAATTGAAGAACTGAAGATTGGAGATATCGACAAGTCATTTCTTTACTAGAGAACTCAGAGTTATCGACAAGTCTACATTCATTGGAGAACTCTGAGTTATCGATAAGTCAAGTTCCACTAGAGAACTCAGAGATATCGATAAGTCAAAATTCACTAGAGAACTCAGAGATATCGATAAGATCACTAGAGAACTATGAGATATCGACAAGTTAATTTGACTAGATAACTATGAGATATTGACAAGTCAAGAAGCCACTAGAGAACTAAGAGTTATCGATAAGTCGAAGTGGAGATGTGAAGACTAGAGATCTCAACAAGCCTAAAATCTCTTATAGAGAACGGAAGACCTCTACAAGCTAAACTAAATATAGAGCACTAGAGATCTCGATAAGCTAATATACTTATCGAGATGTCAAATGTTCTATAGACCTAAACTGAAGATCTCGAGGTACAATCTCAAAGTACAAAGTTGCAGATCAGTTCAATATCCAAGATAAACAATCAACAAACAATCCAACAGCTGGATTGACAAGTCTACAAAAAGCAGCTTGAAGAATGTGCAAGATTAATGGTAAAGATTAACTGACAAAGGAAGATCAAAGTGAACACGGGATGGTAAGGATATGCTAAGCCAGAAATGTAAGATCTACTTTTCTATAAATAGAAATGACAAGTGACAGTTTAGAAAAGCTAATAGCATGTCTTATTACATACTGTGTAAACCAGCAGTTAACTAAGTTATAAAGTTAACACTGGTCCTTTAGTCGGTTGTAACAATTTAGATCAAATTTCTTATAACACTCTCAAGAAGAAGCTAAGCTCTTTATCAACAAAGAGCCTAGAAATTTTGTAGCAAAACAGTCTTAATTTTAATATAAAATTAAGTGAGTTTTGAAGATCTGTGTTCTTTATTTTCTGCAAGCTTAAATTCTGCATGAACATATTTCACTACAAGAATTAATTTACTTTGTTAAACCAAGTCAAAAACATTCAAGAAAAGCCTAAAAATAGTAAAACACATTTACCCCCCCTCTGTGTGTTATTCATTTCCTAATGAGTGGTATCAGAGAAAAATCTGAAAGTAAACAGATTCAAGATCTTGGAAGAATGAATACACAGAAAATCAGTAGCATCAAAATTCCTACTTTTGACAAAACTAACTACACTCTTTGAAAAAAGAAAATGTTGCTGTTTATCAGGATGGCCAATCCACTCTACATTCAGATCCTCAAGAATGGACCCTTCATTCCTATGGTTAGAGTTAAGGAAATCTACAGAAGGAGACATGGTTATTCCAGCTCATTATGCTCCAAAAGTTCCTTCTGAGTATAGTGACCCTGAAAAAAAGAAAGTTTCCCTGGATAGCAACTTGCAATTAATATTGATTGAGTCATTTGACAATGTAATGTATAACAACATTGTCAACTGTGACACTGCCAAGAAAATATGGGAAAAGATTGAGATACTCTGATAGGGAACTGAGGAGGTTAGATCAAATTAAAGAAGGATAATGATTTCATAGTATGAGGGTTTCATGGCTAAGCCAAAGGAAAGCATTACTGATGTGTTTGAAAGATTCAATAAGGTGATAAATGACTTGCAGCTTCATGACAAATACTATGGAGATGAAGAAGTGAACCTAAAGTTCTTGCTTACTCTCCCTGATCATTTGGAACAGAAAATCTCAGCAATCAGGGAAGGGAGACACTTGAGTAGAATAACTCTGGAAGTTCTATATGGAATTCTCAAAACATATGAACTAGAGATGATTCAAAGGCAATCATTGAGATCTGATCAAGGACATGTTGTGGATGGATCAAGTGCTTTAATTGTAAATGAAAGCCAAACATCCAATGATGAACCAAGATCTCAACCTTCATTTGCCTCAACAAGTGAGCAAAGAACAAATGATTCACAGGAGCAAGTCATTCTGGAATTGGAAAAAGATGAGTTATATACTCTTGAAGAACTAGATGAGCTAGACCAGTCAATGGCCTATTTGGCTAGGAAATTCTCTAATATTAGAGTAAAGAAGCCAAGATACTTCAAGAGTAAAGGACAGTCTTTCAACAAAGACAGCAGCTGGAAGGAAAAAGGGAAGTACAATTATGATAGCAAGAATGGCTACAAAACTGGATATGTTGATAGATCTAAGATAAGGTGCTTCAATTGTGATGAACTAGGCCACTTTGCTACAGAATGCAGGAAACCCAAGAAGGCAAAGAAAGATAAAGCTTATCTTGAAGTTGAAGCAAAGTATGAAGCTCTTCTGAAGAAACAGCAAAGCAAAGCTTATATTGCAGAAGGTAAAAGTTGGGATGACTCTGAAAATGATGAAGATGAAGAACTTGGTAACTATGCACTCATGGCCCTGGAGCAAGGAGAATCATCCTCATTTAAATCACAGGTACCAACTCTTACCTTCACTGATTTAAATATGAATCAATATAAGGAAACTGTTGAAAAGATGAGCACAGAAATGTTTCACATTCATACAAGCATGGTGGCTACAAATGAAGAAGTGAGCAGACTGACAAAAATGAATGAAAAGCTTGAGAATGAAACACAAGGAACTAAATTGTTGATAATGGAGCTTGAAGCCTTGAAACAAGAAAATGGTTATCTGAAGAACAAGCTCAAGTGTGCAAATGAGATTGAGGTTGTGCTAAGGGAAAAACTGGAGAAAAATGAAGTAAAGTTGAAGTCCTTCAGGAATGTATCTGATTTGGTTGGTCAGTACCATGAGAAAAACAAACCATGTGCAAATTTTGCTATTGGTCTTGATTATATGATGCCTTGAACAACAAAAAGAAAAACATAAGTGACAAAGGAAAAGTAACAGAGAGTGAAAATGTTCCAGCAATGCTGAGAAATGTTGGGTCACCTGTGTTTAAGACTTGTGAAGTAAACTTCAGTGAAGAAAAATTGATCATCAAGCAAGAAATTGCAGATGAGGATAATGAAAAAAAAATGCAAATTCAACTCAATCTTCCAAGGCTAAAGAAAATCTTATGGACAATCAAAGCACCAAGACTCCTGTCAAATAAATAAAGATTGAAGATGCAAGAAAAAAGAAGAAAAATAGAAATGGGAGAATAGGGAGAAACAAAAGCAATAATCTAGCTTATGTTGCAGATGCTCCTGGAAAAAAGTGTGAAAAATGTGGCTCTGCAAATCATCGAACTCACCTTTGTAAAAAGGTTATTAGTAAGCCAACTGAAGGAGCTTGTAAATACAATGAAGTAGATTTAAATGATCCCTACTCATTCTGTGATAAGTTTGACTGCATCCCTTGCAACTTGAAAGTGATCAAGAGTTGCCACAAACTGAGAGTAGACCTCAAAGAAACAAAAATTGAGTCTACATCATAAAGGAAAAGTGCACAACAATCATTGAACTCTATTTTATTTGAAATAACTCACTCTACTTCTGCTAAATCAGTTAACAAGAAGAAAGTACTCAACACTGCTTGGGTCACTAAACACACCTAAATCTCATTGTGTGCAGGAAAAGTGAAGAAAGTCATATGGATCAATGACAATGGATGTTCCAGACATATGACAGGTGATAAGGCCCTTCTATCACAGTTTGAGGAGAAATCTGGCCCATTGGTGACCTTTGGAGACAACAATAAAGGATTCACAATGGGATATAGCAAGATTGTTTCTGAAAATGTTGTCATTGATGATGTAGTACTAGTAGATGGTCTTGAAGTGAATCTTCTCAGTGTTAGCCAATTTGCAGACAAAGGCTTTGAAGTTTTATTCAACAAAGAAGAATGCACTTTTACCAGCAAGAAAACTGGTGAAGTTGCTCTGAAAGGAGAAAAGAAAAGAAGCTTGTTTGTTGTAGACTTGGACTCAATAAATTGGGATGGTATTTGCTGCTTCTACACCAAGTCATCAGAAGAACAAAGCGAGCTATGGCATAAGAAGCTGTCTCACTTGAATTTCAAGGCAATTAACAACTTAGTCAGAAAGGAGTTAGTAAGAGACATGCCCAAGCTGGAATTTGCTCAAGTTGAAGTTTATGAAGCTTGTCAGAAAGGAAAAATGAAAAGATCTAGTCACAAGTCAAAAACTGTGAATTTTATAAGTGCACCCTTGCAACTTATTCACATGGACTTATTTGGGCCAGTAAATGTCTTATCAATTTCAAGGAACAAAAATGCACTTGTGATGGTGGATGATTTCTCAAGATACACTTGGGTAGAGTTCATGTACTCTAAAGATGAAACTCCACACATTATAATTGAGCACATCAAGAAAATAGAAAAATAGGCTGAAGATTACAATTGTGTGAAAAGATTGAGAAGTGACAATGGAACAGAATTCAGAAATGCTACATTAAGTGAATTCTGCAAAGGCAAAGGCATTGTTCAAGAATTCTCAGCTGCCAGAACACCTCAACAAAATGGAGTAGTTGAGAGAAAGAATAGAACATTGGTTGAAGCTGCCAGGACAATGCTGCAAGATGCCAAGTTGCCAACAAGATTCTAGGAAGAGGCTGTTAACACTGCATGTTATACTCAGAACAGATATCTCATTACAAGGCACATGGAAAGTCACCCTACTCAATCATGTCTGAGAGAAAGCCTATTGTAAAGCATCTTCATGTGTTTGGAAGCAAGTATTACATTTTGAAAGTCAACTCTGAATATGTGGGAAAATTTGACTCAAAGGTTTTTGAAGCAATTTTTCTGGGATATTCACTGGAAAGAATAGCCTACAAAGTTTATATGACTGATCAAAAGAAGATTATGAAGAGCATATATGTGACCTTCGATGATGACAAGTGTCCAGACTTGGAATGCCTTGATGATAATGAAGTTGAAGCCCTTGCATTTGAAAACCTCAACATTGATAGTGATTCTGATGTGGAAGATGAAGTTGATGCATAACAAATATTAAATGAAGAGACTTCTCAACAGGAAGATCATGAAAATGGAAGCTCAGCTCATACACCTGAATTTGATAGCACAAACTCAGGGGGAGAAAGAGAAGAAGGAACTGACAGTCATACCAACAATGAAGTAGAGGATGAAGGCACAAGTCAATAAACACATACAAGGAAGTGGGATAGAAGTCACTCTAGAGAAGCAATTATTGGTGATCCTACTACTGGTGTGAGGACTAGAAGTGCAACTGCTAATGAGTGCCTACATGCATGTTTTATGTCTCAAGTAGAACCTAAGAAAATTGATGAAGCTCTACTAGATCCTGACTGGATATCTGCCATGCAGGAAGAGCTGAATCAGTTTGAAAGAAGCAAAGTCTGGAAGTTAGTTCTTACACCAAAGAACAGAAGCATTATTAGAATAAAATGGGTGTTCAGGAATAAAATGGATGAAAATGGTATAGTTACCAGAAGCAAAGCAAGGTTGGTTGCAAAAGGCTACTCACTGAAAGGAATATGTCCTAAGTCCAATCGTGTATTAGGATTTAGGAATAACTTTTATGTAATCTGTTTTGATTTCATTGATATTAATAAAGACTTGTTTTGTTTTTATTATGGGCTCTATCTATTTAAGTGTTTAAATAAGATATACCATAGTTTAGAGTAAAGCTTTTTATGGATTATGATGAGATCATAATAGTGAGACCTAAAAAGATGATAACTCTAAACTTAAATAGTTCCTGGTCATAGGATTACTAACTGGTAATTAATAATCCGCAAAGATCGGTACATACTATGCTTGCTTCATTATGAAGGATGTCTGTTCTCATAGACATTTGTGTGGTGACACTATAGCTAGTATGTAGGTGCTTATTATGGAATAAGTTCACTGAACATGACTCGCCCAGCTGAACAACTGATGGAGTTCACTCACGTGTCAGCAGTTGTTCGCTTAGTGATAGTTGTACAAGTATCCTTAGACTTGAGATCATCATAGTCATCTTGTGTACAATGAACTATGCTTTGGTTTAGTTCTTAGTCTCCAGGGACAATTATTAGGGCTCTTCTGGGTATAGGAATTTGTACACGAAGATAGTGTATGATCAATAAAGGATCTACCCCTTCCAGTGAAGGAAGCGAATGTTCAAGGCTGATCCACTTATGCTAGTTCAGGAATCTCTGGCCATAGTGAATGAAATTAGAAAGGAGTTTCTAATTTGCATAGAACTACGCATAGTAAATGGTAAGCAAGTGATTGAATTAGATAGGCTTGACACGAGATCCATGCCTTGTATTTAATTGGGACATTGTAGGGTAGAAGGAGTTTATTGTACGGTAACTATTCACTGACAGGTTTTTGATATTCTAAGCAGTGAATTCATATTATCCGGATAGTCGCGATATGTTGAGAAGCATCACTCACGATGTAGAATAAATGTGATTAATTAATTAATCATATTTAATAAATTAGAGAATTTATATAAATAATGATAAAATAGTTTTATTATTATTTATTTCTACTACCGGCTTAATATTGAACCTACAGGGTCACACCATAAAAAGAGAATGATTTAATGGTGGAGGAATTAATTAATAATGGCTAATAAATTATTTATTTATGAAATAAATAATTAATTGGCAAATTTAATAATTGATTAAATGAGATTTAATTGATTATAAATTAATTAAGAAAAGTTCTTAATATTATTAATTAAGTATTTAATTTTTGGAAATTAAATCAAGAGAGAGAATTATTTCTAAAGTGTTTAGAAAAAAGGATTAATAATTAAAAGGTGTTTTAATTATTAATGAGAATAATAAATGGGATAATAATAATATTATTTATGGGAAAATTTCAGCTGAAAATTTTGCCTATAAATACACTATTATAGACCCTATTTTATTCTAACCCACATCAAACACAAAAACCAAAAAAAGTTTGGAAAACCCAATTCTCTCCACCTCCTTCCTCCTCCTTAATATCGTTTTCTTGGTGGATACCGGTGGAGTGCTTCACACTTGAGGAGCAACTGCTAAGGATCTCTGATCGTTGTCTCCGTATTATTTAAAAAGGTTAGATTCGATCCCTCGAATTTTTATTCACGATTTATATGCTTTTAATTGGATTTTATGTGTGTAAAAAGTGTTTTTCCATGCCCCGCTGCGGTTAAAAATCCAACAATGGTATCAGAGCATAGGTTGTATGCATATAGATCTGTGGTAAAAATTTCAGAATTTTATGTGCTTGTATGAATTAATTATGATTTTTACAAGTTATATTATGGATTAATTTTTCCTGATGAGAAATCGTTTCTCAGAATAATTTTGAATGTTGATCTGGGTTCTACAAGTGTTGTAGATCGTCTGGGTATTTTTTTCATAATTTTAGGATGTATAGATTTTTTATTATGAATTTTTGAAGTTTTTACAATTAAATTCGTAATTAAATAAAGTCACATATATATATATAAATAAACTGTTAGTATATATATATATTATGTATCTGCTCTGCTGTGTTGCTGCACGGAGAAACAAGAAAAAAAAAACACAGAACAGGTACAGGCACGCAAACCGAGGGACAGAAAAGGCGGCGAATCACAGCAAAGGGAAGGACCGCGCGACTGGCGCGCGCGCGTGGGGCACACGCGCTAGTGGGTCATGCGCGGCGCGTGTCAGCCACGCGCTGGTCAAAGGTCAGACGGATGCTGACGTCATCAGATGACGTCGTGCTGACGTCAGCACAGGGGCTGGAGCGCGTGAGGCGCGTGGGCGCGTGGGTGCGCGTGGCGAGATCCTTACACGCGCCTGACAGCGCGTGTGCGCGTGGGGGCGCGTGGGTCTTCTTCTCGGGGCGCGTGAGGGTGCGTGAATGGTCAGAATTGTGTGATTTTGGTGCCGTTGGATTCGTCTTTTCAAGACGCTTCTAATGGTATATTATATGATATTTTATGAAATTGTTTCGAACTGTTTATAGCTAACAGAAGTGTTTTTAAGCTGTTTTTAACTGTTTAAATTGCTTTTAAATACTTCATGTGATACATAGAGATGTATATTGCTTAGACGAATGTGCTAGATGATATAACATGCCTACCTTGATGTATATTCATGTTTATATATGTGATATATGCTTAGTTTATCATGCGATGATAGATTTAGGTGAACTTGAATGAACATAAGGCGTCTGTTAGACAACCTAGTATAGTGAAATTGTTTCATAACCTTAAGAATAATATTATGAATACAATCATGAGATTCTTGTGTTTATGAAACACGTAATTGAATATGAATTTTCGATATGAGAGAAAGGATGATTCTGTCAACAACAGATTTCTATCTGTAAGAAAGGGTTATTAAGTGACGCCTCTTGACAATGCTCCACCCGATCTGGGAATCATCTGATTATTGATTTGAAATATTTAATTTAAAAGGAAGAATCTCTTTATAATATTATTATGATTGTAACGTAATATAATCCCTCTAAAATTAAATAATATCAAGTAGTAATTGGCCAATGACACAACGGGCTTGTGTCGGTCATAGCCTTCCAACATGATAGAAAAGTAGTTCTTATTTTTGAATCATTGTCGGTTCGTGCTACAGCCGAGGGCTTTGATTTCGAAATAAGAAATACTTGTCTATTACATAGAGATGTGTACATTGAATAAGAATCTAAAGGTCGGTACGTGCTACAGCCGTGGGCCTTTGGGGACTGATTCAACTGTACGGAATGTTGGGTTTGACTTGACTTAGAATATTGAGTTTGTCGTGCTACAGCCGAGACTCAATTATTCAAGAGGCTAAAGTTTGATTAGGGAATAATATGAGATGTAATTGACAAGAGTTGTCTGCCTATTGAACATTACATGGCGGTTCGTGCTACAGCCGGGGTTGTGTAATGGAATGTAGGATCCCTATTCCCACTGGCATTATGAATGCTTAATTTTTCACGTAGGGGGTTGAATAAATTAGGAAAACTAGTGGGAGCCACTTATGAATAAAGACCCGATTCATATAGTGTTTTAAAATGAAATTGAATATTTGCTAAATGTTTTTATGTGTTTATCATTTACAGATTTACAATATACATTATGTCTTCTGCACTATCACTCAGGAGCATACTGGATGCTCACAAATTGACTGGTCCTAATTATGCTGACTGGCTTCGAAACTTGAGAATTGTTCTCAGAATTGAGAAGCTGGAATACGTGATTGACTCACCTAAGCCTACTGAACCTGCTAGTGATGCACATAATGATGAACATGTTGTGTATCGTAAGTGGATAGATGATGCAAATGTTGCTCAATGCATCATGCTAGCTTCCATGAACATTGAGCTACAGAAGCAACATGACCATATGGATGCTCACACTATCCTCATGCATCTACAAGAGTTGTATGATGTGGCGGGGGGGACAGCTCGATATGAGATATCGAAGGAGTTGTTCGGTTGTAGGATGTCTGAGGGATCATCTGTGAATGACCATGTACTTAAGATGATCAATTTGATTGAACGTCTTGGACAACTTGGTTTTGCCATGGATGGGGAGCTGAGCCAAGACTTGGTCTTGCAATCGCTTCCGAGTTCGTTCTCGCAGTTTGTTGTGAACTTTCATATGAATAAGTTGGATGTCAGCCTGCCTGAACTCCACAACATGTTGAAGACTGCGGAATCGAATTTTCCCCCTAAGAAGAGTTCTGTTCTTCTAATTGGTGAAGGTTCCAATCCTAAGAAAAGGAAGAGGAACTCTTCCAAGAAGACGAAAGTAGGTGAGAAAACGCCGGTTCCACCAAAAGCTGAAGACCCCAAGAGCAAAGTTGTTTGCTTTCACTGTAACAAGGTGGGGCACTGGAAGAGGAACTGCAAGGTTTACCTTGCAGAATTGAAGAAGAAGAAGGGTAGTGAGACTACCGCTTCTGATTCAGGTATGTTCATGATAGAAGTGAATATGTCATTAAATCAAATTTCTACTTGGGTATTAGATACCGCCTGTGGTTCTCAAATCTGCAATTTGTTGCAGGGACCAAGGAGAAGTAGGACTCTTGAGGAAGAGGAGGTGATTCTACTGATGGAAATGGAGCAATAGTTGCTGCTGTAGATGTAGAATCATTTCATTTACATATGCCTACGGGCAAGACTATTGTTTTAAATAATTGTTATTTTGTTCCCTCGATTGTGAGGAATATTATTCCCAAGTTAGACTTGGCTGGATTTTCATTTATTATTGAGAATAATGAATGTTCTATTCTTAGAGATAATATTCTTTATGGACGTGGTACTTTAAATAATGGTCTGTATATATGTGACATAATTTACTTCAGATTGAACAAACTAATAAAAGAAAAGGGATGATGAAAATCTGACTTCATAGTGGCACTGCAGTCTCCATTTAGTGGACATGGAGAGAGGGCTGCAGATTTGCTAGGAATGGTACACACAGTTGTATGTGGACCAATGTCTACGCAAGCCATGGGTGGATTTTCATACTTCATTACTTTCATAGATGATAGATCTAGTTTCGGATATGTGTTTGATGAAACACAAGTCTGAAGCCTTTGAAAAGTTCAAAGAGTATAAGTATGAAGTGGAGAAACAACCAAATATAGTATTATAACTCTTCGATCTGATCGAGGTGGTGAATACTTTAATGGAGTGTTTCTAGATTATCTCAAAGTAAATGGTATAGTCTCCCAGTGGACTCCTCCAGATTGGTATCTGAAAGGAGAAATCAAACTTTGTTAGACATAGTTCGGTCCATGATGAGCTATGCAAATCTTCCAGTATTCCAATGGGGTTATGCATTGGAAACCTCAGCATATTTACTGAATATGGTGCCTTCCAAAATCTGTTCCTCAAACTTCGTATGAGATATGGAAAGAAAGGAAACCGAGTCTTAAACACGTTAAGATTTGGGGATGTCCAGCTTATGTCAAGTAAGTTGACCCAGATAAGCTGGAATATCGATCCGGAAAATGTAGTTTTGTGGGATATCCTAAAGAGACTTTAGGGTATTACTTTAACACCGATCATCGGGTGTTTGTCTCCAGACATGCTACCTTCTTGGAAAAGGAGTTTATCCTTGAAGGAAACAGTGGGAGCAAAATTGAACTTAATGAAGTTCAAGAAGCACAAACTACTACAGATCGAGTGGAAACACCTGTTCTGACTGAACAACCTTTTGTGGAACAGCCCATTCATAGATCAGGGAGAGTGTCTCGCCAACCTGAGAGGTAATATGGCCTTGTCATTGAGAATGACAATGAGTTGTCAATCATTTGATGATGACGACCCTGTGACCTATAATGAGGCTATGAGTAGTGTTGACTCAGAGAAATGGCATAGTGCCATGAAATCCAGAATGGAATCTATGTATACGGTATACAAAAGATAGATTATAGCAGATGGCCAGGTGGAGACCTATGAGGCCAGGCTTGTGGCAAAAGAATTCAAACAAAGGCAATGGATTGACTTTGATGAAGCCTTTTACCTGTAGCCCTGTTATAATCAGTTCGGATTTTGCTTGCGAATGCTGCTTACTACGACTATGAGATCTGGCAAATAGCCAGATGGTTTTCTTTCCAAGGGAAATAAAAACCTAGTGTGTAAGCTGCTGCGAACCATATGTGGTTTAAAGCAAGCTTCTCGTAGATGGAACATTCATTTTGATGAGACAATCAAAGAGTTTGATTTTATCAAAAACGTAGATGAACCATACATCTACAAAAGGGTTAGTGGGAGCGCGATAACATTTCTTGTATTGTATTGAAATAGAGTTGACACACATAACAACATAGCAGACCCACTCACAAAGCTACTTTATGAAAGTCACTTTGATCGTCAAGATGGGTATTAGATACCAGAGTGATTGGCTTTAGTACAAGTGGGAGATTGAAAGGAATATGTCCTAAGTCCAATCGTGTATTAGGATTTAGGAATAACTTTTATGTAATCTGTTTTGATTTCATTGATATTAATAAAGACTTATTTTGTTTTTATTACGGGCTCTATCTATTTAAGTGTTTAAATAAGATATAGCATAGTTTAGAGTAAAGCTTTTTATGGATTATGATGAGATCATAATAGTGAGACCTAAAAAGATGATAACTCTAAACTTAAATAGTTCCTGGTCATAGGATTACTAACTGGTAATTAATAATCCACAAAGATCGGTACATACTATGCTTGCTTCATTATGAAGGATGTCTGTTCTCATAGACATTTGTGTGGTGACACTATAGCTAGTATGTAGGTGCTTATTATGGAATAAGTTCACTGAACATGACTCGCCCAGCTGAACAACTGATGGAGTTCACTCACGTGTCAGCAATTGTTCGCTTAGTGATAGTTGTACAAGTATCCTTAGATTTGAGGTCATCATAGTCATCTTGTAATAACCCCAATTTTTGAGAAATTTTGAAACCCTTATGAATAGTGTTTTTGCTGAACGAGAAAACTTTTCATGCCACGCTATGTAGGGGTTCTGTTATTGATCTTATGGGATATTATTAGTACTCTATGTGGTATATAAGTGTATGTAAAGATCGTCAGAATCCAATTCCGAACACTTTGATTTTTCCCGGAAATCCACAAGATACGGAGAGAATTGAGTATAAGGTAACAGGATAAAAAGGATTTAAATTAAAGGATTATAGGAGAGGATCATAAAAGGAATATAATATATTGAGAAAGGTTAAGGGAACCTAAGTAATAAGATCCCGGGTATGATCCCTCAAACGATAAACGAAAACGAAAGTTAAGCGAACCGTATAACAGATCAGCGGTCATTAGGCAAACAATTAGGAAGTTAAGCAAAGGGATTAGAGGAAGTGATGTCACCCAACCAATGAGAAGAGGCAAGGAAGGGAGGATGATATAGCAATGTGATGTAAGCATGACATAGGGAAGGAGGAGGTGTGGTTGGTTTATAACCACACAAATATAAGGTTATTAAGGTAATTAACCAAAAACAAAACAAAAAACAACCAAGCTAAGCCAAACAAATCAAAAAACACAAAATCATTTCATTCTCATCATCTTGCTCTCGGCTTTTCATCTTTTTCAAGGGCAAGAATTTCAAAAATCAAGTTCCAAGCATTGTTAAATCACAAGGTAATTATCTAAGCTTCCTTGTACATAGATATGGATATGCTATAAGTTTAAGCTCCTAATTCCTTCACAATCTCTTCCAATAAATCAAGGAAGAAGATGGTGAATAGTAACCTTCAAGAAATAACTTTAGTTTTCTTGAATTTTTATGAAAGATTAAGGTTATACAAGCAAGGATCAAGGTTCTTTTAGGCATTCAAAGCTCTTGGGTTGTGTTAGGAAGCTTCAAGGAGGTATAAACAACTCTCACCTTTAACTTATAGTTTGAACTTTGAGTTTTGATGAGTTTATGGATGGATTAATGTATATATAGAAATATCCATGTATGTATAGCAAGATCCATGTATGTTAGATAGTTTGGTTGGATTTGTGGTGATTTTGGATATGAATCTTGGTTAATGGTTAATGAATCTTAAGTTATGGTTAGTAGATCATGTTTGCGGTTGAATAAGTTGGAAAACCTTGAGATTATGGACTGACTTTGCCTTGATATAAGTTGTGTTTGATGTATTGATGATGGTTGGGTGGTTTGTAGTGAATTGGTAAAGAATTGGAGTGGTATAAATATTGGTAATCGCGTAAACATAGCCGTCGTAACGTCCGATTTTCTTTAGACTGTTTTGTGCATAACATTAGGACCCGAGGACCCCCTGCTAGATTATGATCACTGCCATGTTTAGATAGCTCATGTTACGAGCTTCGTTTTGATATGTAGTTCGTTCGATTCCGATGCACGGTTTAGGAGAAACGACCGTTTTAAGTAACGGCGTTTCGCGAACGAAACTTTTCCCCTCGCCTTACTTTGAAACATAGGTTAAAGACCAAAAAGGGTTAATTAATGTATGAAACATTTATGGTAAGTGTGTTAGGCAGTTGGTAAGACACTCGCGAAGGAATCGCATTAAAACTCGTAAAGGTTAAATTATTAAAAATGGTGGAGCCGAGGGTACTCGAGTGACTTAAGAGAATCAGTAAGCGCAAAACAAGCGTTAGAGTCTAAGTTAGTTAAAGTATAGATTTACAAGTGACTTTGGTTTAATTCCAACTTACTTGTTGTTTATAGGTTACCAGACTCGTCCCAAGCCATTCGTAACCCCCCAGTCGCTCAGGCAAGTTTTCTACCCGTTATACTGTTGTTGTGATGAATATATGTATATGCATTATCTTGCGATAGATGCATGTTGGTTAATTAGCAAATGTTGCGATATATTGAAGCATGCTGATATGGTATATATATGCATGCCTGTTTCGTATTCTTGATTTATATATCTGTTGGTTCAAATGCTTATAGTGCATAATACCTATGCTAGAGATAAGCGGTATTTGAGTTTACCCTTAGTATAGGGGATAAAAGGTGAACATATTTCTAAACCGGGAGTCGATGTTCCCAAGTATAATATATATATTTTTATATATATATATGGTTATAGTTTTCAAAACTATTAATCGAATAAGATTTATTCGATAACTTTAACTTTATTTTATTATTGAATATTAATTCGAATATTCATTCGAGGGCTTATGACTCCATTTATATTATTTATTGAATAATATTTGAATATTCATTCGAGGGCTTATGACTCAGTTATATTATTTAATGAATATTATTTGAATATTCATTTGAGGATCTATGACTCCGATTATTTGCTGAGATATATTCTGTATTTTATTAAAGAATAATGTTTCGATAATCAAACTTATTTTCGATTATTCAAATAAAGATAATACTTTCATATAAGTATATCTTTGGTTATTTAATACTCGTTTCAAGTATAAATTTTAATACTTCTACTTCAATTATTTTTATAAAGATTATTCTTTATGGGAATATTATTTAAATAATAATATTCAGTCATTTTCTAAATATTCTGGGGACTGATTTACTTCATTAAATCAGCTTTACTCCAAACACTCTATAAAGTGTTTTCGAGTCTTCAAAATGATTTTTAAAAGTTAGAGCGGATCCCAAAACTCATTTTTATATTTAAGATCTTCCTTTTTAAGGGGATTTAAATACTCGCTTAAAACCTGAGGGATCCGGCTCTGTGGTGTATTTTATATTCGCAACAAGGTTGCAGTTTTGGTAAATGAATTGATTACTTACCCAACGTTCGGGAAGTAAGTCCATCTATTGAGTCGGCATAAGCAACATGGGCTCAGTGGGCGTCCATGATAGTGTAAGTGGCTCAGTGGGAGTCCATCAAATGCATAAGTGGCTGAGTGGCAGTCCAGCATAGGTCCTAATGCGGCCAGGGTGATGACCAGTGGGGAATTCGTCCATCTACTAGTAGAAAAGGTTACTAATGGGTATCTTTGCCTGATCAGCAAGATATCTGGTTTATGCCAAAATTCTTTTCCTTTCCAAAATTCATTGGATGTTTCAAACTCTGTTCATACTTAACATGACAGATGTTTTCAGGAAATGTATAAAGGAAGAAGTATATGTGGATATATATATATATATATATCAGAACTTAATGAAGTATGTCATAACTTCATTTCCTTTAATAATATTTTAAAGATTGAATCTATTCAAATCTTGTCTTGTAGTCTCATCTATGTGATGAACTTTTGAAACTGATTATAACTTGAACGGTGGTAGTTCAAGTAGTATTTGGGAAAGATGTAAGTATATTCGGGTATCTTGTAACTTCATCTTTTAAACTTATATCTAATTAATAATTGTCTTATGAATGACAAAGATTTTCAGAAAAACGTTGAGACAAGGTTAGATATATGAGATCACCTTGCAACGATATATTTTTATACAGTTATACACTGGGACTTTGTGTATATTATGCATGGAAGAGGACTTCCAATATTTTGAAAAGTATATATGTATATATATATATACTGAATATTTTGCGACTTCATCACATTAAGATATCAACTTGATTCATTTCTTTTGACCAAGACTTTCATGAGTATTATGAGTAGGCTCATATACTATTAATCATTATATATATTATTTTGGTGGGCTTGCTGCTCACCCTTGCTTCATTTCTTCATCACACAACAACAGTTAGGAAAGATGGCCAGACTCCAGCAGACCCAGCGCAAGCGCGTGGGAAGCGTCCCGCGTCTTCCCGTTGATGTTGTAGCTGCTATAGCTGCAGAGGTAGATCTATTGTAGATCAGACCATCTACTTTTGAGAATCAATTATGTATAATTATAACTTGTGGCAGATAATGGCAATTAACTGTAAATTTATCAAGAAATCATTTTGGGTTGTAATAACTTTTAAATTGTGGATTCAAAGACTTGTACTTATTTAAATTTCATCTCTGAGACTATAACGGGTTGTGGTGTGTGTTAGTGTGGGGTCACAGCATAAGGTTAGTTGTTATTAATTAAGTGAAGTGATATTGTGGAAAGAAAGACCGTGACGACCCGGATCCCCGACCCCGGATCTGGGGGTGTTACAGAAATGGTATCAGAGCCAAGCGTTATAAACCTCAGAGATGATGGGACGTTAAGATAATAAGTTAACTAAGATAATAAGAACTCTTGCCAAGTTCATAGTCGGGCTACCTAACGTAGCACTGACAGTTAAAACCCTTATGGGAACCCTTATAAATATCGTGATAGAAGCGTAGTTCGTTATCGTAGATGGTAGCGGGACTCCGAACCCTGAGGTTGAGGAGCAACAGCGCGATGATATTTTATTACTAATTGGAGATCGGATTGTGGATCCGATAGAGTGTCCTAACGCAGGACCGGATGATGTTGATATTGAGGATTTAGCGGTTGAGGATGTTGTCCTAGAAGGGATAGTTGTTGAGGAGGATCCCATGAAGGATCCTGACAGGATTGGATAAAGGACCACTGATGAATTGATGACCATGGTTTGGTCGACTACCAGAGGTAGGATTGGCCGGTCACTACCGGAGGTTCGTTCCAGTTGTAAAGATAGTAGCCCCTTTAACGCGGCTTACTCGTAAGACTGAGAAGTTCGAATGGACAGAGAAATGCGAGAACAACTTTCAAGAACTGAAGCAGAGGTTGGTGATGGCCCCTATGCTGGCATTGCCGGATGGAAAAAGGAGATTTTGTGATTTGTAAGTGACGCTTCGCATAAGGAATTAGGGTGCTTCTTAGCACAGCAAGATAATCGCGTCTGCGTCAAGACAATTAAGGTAATATGAAATTTGATATCACCTCCCATGAGCTTGGGCTCGTGGCAATACTTTTTCCCTAAAGATTGGAGGCACTACTTGTATGGAGAGAAGTGCAAGATTTACACAAACCATAGGAGCTCTAGTACATTTTTACGTAGAAAGAGCTCAACATACGCCAGAGGAGGCGGTTAGAGCTAATCAAGAATTATGATTGGGAGATTCTTTATCATTCGGGGAAAGCCTATATGGTGGCTGATGCCCTTAGTAAAAAGGAGAGACTCAAGATGATAATGTCTTTTGGAGAGTTTATAAGAGATTTTGAGAAAATGGAAATAGTAGTGAAGGTAACCGGAGCCGGTACCGAAAAGCTGTTTGAGATAACAATACAGCCCGAATTATTGGAAAAGAACATATTGTGCCAGTAAAGGTGATGAATGAAGGCAGAGAGCCAACAAATAAATATGAGATTAATACCGAGAAAGATGATAAGGGAATAATGAGGTATTCCTACAGAATTTGGGTTCCAATTGTTCAAAAGCTTAAAGATGAGATCTTAGATGACAGCTAGTTTGAGGAATAAGATTTAGAGCAAACCCTGAACGTGATAGTCAGGGAGGTCGCCATCAAGATAGAAGGAACCCATAACATAATGAAGTGAAAATGAGGATTTAAAATATGAAGGATGGCCCCGATTATGGGGAGGAGGAGGAAATGTTCAGACTAAGGAAACAGAAAGTCGAGTAAGGAAAGGAGACCCGAGACGGTACTCCTATACGGCAATTCATGGACCTGTCTAAAAAGAACTTAGACTATTATCCCCAACCACCACCTTGAGGAAACAATGCGGTAGGAAATTCTTTCATGACCTTTAAGTCGCTAAGCTCTTAGAGTTCTAAGGAACAAGCTGACCCAGTCGAGGCAAGAGCCTGGCTAAAGGAAATATAGGAATCATTTGAGATTCTAAATGATTGACGAACCACAAAAGACTGTTTTTGTCACTTACCCTCCTAAGAGAGAGACCACCCGCTGGTGAAAGACCAAGAAAGGCACGGAGCCCGAGGTTAGAATAAACTTATTTAAGTTCAGTCAATTGTTTTCAGGAAAGTACTTCCCCAAAGTTATGAAGATAGTGTAAAAGCTTTAGACCCAGAACAAAGGCAGACGAGTATGATGAATTGTGAATCTAAGTTGTAAAAGTTATCAAGATTCGTTCTGAGGACACGAATCCAGAATGACGGGATGTTTGAAATCAATGCTTAAGTTGTGTTGGTTCATGAAATAATGATAAGAGAAAGGAAAAAAAAAAAAGAAACTGAAGTGGAAAGGAATATAAAGGCAATAGAGTTTGAGGAATGATAAGGGAGTTGGGTATGAGGAAACCCTAAAGACTCGTAGTAATAGAAATAGAAAAGTAAGTAATCGTCAGGATGAGGGTGATTCACCATGAGTTAAAATTGATGGTTGAGGGCATAAGAGATACATATATATTATCCCCTGTAAGTTGGGAGGATTCGAAGAAACCTTGAGATAGTTCGAAGGATAAATAATGAGACGCGGATAGACTGAGGAGACAAGAAAGTAAGAAATTAAGAAAATTGGATGAAGGAAGTGACCTTCAAGAATGTGAAGTGTAAGACCGGTGGCTTGATACCCAGGAAGGGAGACGCCAGGTATGAAAGATATCCCAACATTGAGATGACTGTTGAGATAAACAACAAAAGTAAATAAGGATTTATTAAGAAGAAGTTCACGTTGAACACGACCAATATCTTCCAGATCATCCATGTGATCATTACCAAATCAGGAAAGAAAAGCGGATAACCATTTTTATCTTTTGGAGGCCATGTGGATTGACCTTAACTTGAATAAGGATGCTATTGTGAAATTCAGTATAGACTATCGAGGTGGAAATGATTGAATAAGATACCCTTATCAGGGATATATGACTTTATTTATCCATGGAAGGATGCTTGTACCTTTTTAAAGGTGGAATTAAGGATAGAACATTGGTAACTTAAAATGAATCCTAGGGGACTGCATAAAGGTTGGCATTTCACCCTTAATAGGGACAGTATGAGTTTTGACAGTATGATTGGGAAAGGGTTAAGGTAACAACAACCTTTAAGAATCAGTGGAGAAATTTTGCAGAAGTATATAGACAATGGTTCTACTATTAGTAAATGGTATTGTGATATGCCCTGTATCTAGGGAATACAGGAGGAACGATTGAAGGATAACCTTAGAGGTTTTATAAGGAAAAAGGTAATATTCAAAATTCTCAAGAATATAAATGTGGATAAAGGAAATATGACGTAATTATAATGATGCCAAGTGGGGCACGTGTTAAACCACGAGAAAGTATGGATCGAACCAGTAATGGTCGAAATTGTTCAGGGCAATTAGGACTTAAGAAACAAAAAAAAATGTTCTAAGTATGATTGAGAGTCAGTCTTGACAGTGATTAGCCTCTAAAGACTGAGGCAATAACTTATGGAAAAATGGTGATATTTTTTTTTTCTTTCCCATCTGATTTTAAGGAAAACATCTTCACTCAAGCAGTGATCGGAAATAAGGTAGGAAATTTATTTGGAGGTGGTTAAAATGACATTGACTGTAAGGAAATTTTACTATCAGGAAAGGCCAAAGAGGTGGTCGACACTTTAAAGGTAAGTGGATAATTATAGGCGCGTGTGCCAAAAGAATACAGTGATGATGGTTAAAAATGTGAAGGTTGAATTATGGTTTGGAAGATTGACATTCCTTCTGATGACTGTGCAATACCCAACCGTAATAGTGGTTGGTAAAGGTTTAATTTGTGTAATCGCCATGAACGGGCTATCTATCTTAGAAGGTCTTATCTTGAGATAAGCCAGGACCATGTTTCAAAAAGGACCAAACAAACCTTTGAGTTAAGTCTTCTATTGAAGGCATGTGATTAAGAATGGTATTAACCTGCTATCGGTGCTTTGATTGAAATTCTTCTGTAATTTTATATGCTTCATGTCATGTATGTATGTCAGGATCAGGAGTGTACTCCATGAATCATGAATGGTGATTATGTTACCTCCTTAGAAGGATTTGATACGACATGTATGGACTCCGTATGGTTAGCTATTAAGACTTCATGGAAAATGAATGACGACAGTAGGTCAGTGGTGGACCATAGTAAGGCAGCAATGATTCTGCGAGTATTGAGCTGATTACAACCGTGAGAGTTGTATTGGAATGGGTGTTGAGATTGAGTACCACTAATTGGGTCGTGGTAGTGTATAAGTTATCATTGATAGACTAATTAAGTAGAGTATCTACCTAGTGAATAATTATTCTTTCTTATCAATAGAGAGTCGTATTATTATACGTGGAAGGTTGCGGTGCAAGCATAGAATTCTAGTAACGATGATGTATAGAATGAGATCCCATATTCGATTTTCGATGTCGAGGGAGTTTCAAAGGTGATTATGTATAAGCTCGAGGAAGAGTGTGGGTCCATAGAATGATGGACGGGATAGCGAAAATATTTAGGCATGGGAAATACGAGGCTATAATGCTTGATGCTGATATAAACACGTATATGTTTTGTTCTCCTATGACAAACCTCTATAGTTCAGAGGTAGGTTCCAAGCCAGATATTTTGTGGCAGTATATTTTTTTCATATATACAATTCTCTTCAGTTCGTTCTTTTCTTTTCTTTTCATTTCATGTAAGCTGAGAAGAACAACCCTTCCAGAAGGGGAGGTATTGCCGAATGACTATCTATCTTTGTGATAGAAGCCTAGTAGGATACCACATGTTGTTTAATTGCTTGTCAAGTACTAAAGGCTGGCCACCTTCTGTACTAACTATGCGATATAACAAGTGTTCATGATCATAGTGATCTCTCAACAAATTCCTTTATTTCTATTTGATTGATCAAATTTTGGAAAATAGAAACCGCTGAAAAAGGAGTAGTAAAGTTATGGTGGTATTCAGAATGGGAACACATTCGTGATACTAAGGTTGACGTGGTTATTAAAAGGTTATAGAACGCTAACGAGCAAAAGTATAACCCGTATAATATTAGGAACGGAAGGTAGTAGCGATTACGAACTGGAAAAGAATGGGTATTAAGAAGCAAAAGTTCTAATGATAAAAGCTATAATGAGAGTCTGTGCAATAGACTTGAAAGAAATTGGAATGATCACTTAACACGGATTAAGTTATCTTACGACAATAGATCATATGCCATTATCGAGATGTCGCCTTATGAGATCATTGAGGGAAGACAATGTCGATCTCCCTTATGTTAGGATGAAGTTGTAGAGCGCAAGATGCTCGGACCCGCAGTAGTCCAAAGGACCAAGGATATGATAGATCTAATCAGAGGACGGCTGGTAGTAGCCCAAGATGGACATGACACGAAAGGATAAAGAGTATGAAATAGGGGACCTAGTAATGTTATAGGTATCCCTTGGAAAGGATTGATGAGGTTCGGAAAGAAAGGAAAGCTAAGTCTACAATTTGTTGGACCCTTGGATATATTAAGACATTTGGGAAGTTAGCATATGAGCTAGCCCTAACCCCGAACATGTAGCAGGTCGTAACGTGTCTCACGTATCAATGTTAAGGAAGTGAAATTCAGATGCCAGATAAATAGAGGCATATGAGCGCATAGATATGCAACCCGACGTAACCTATATGGAGCAACCAGGAAGGGTTATAGAGTGAAAAGGAACAAGTGCTTAGGAGAAGGATTATCAAACTAGGCAGAGTTTGGTGGTAGAACCACAATGTGGGAAAATTGACTCGAGAGTTAGAAAGTGTAATGCTAAGAAAGTATCCCCATTTGTTTTCTATCTGATTCCGGGACGGAATCCTTTTAAGGAGGGGAGACTGTAATAACCCCAATTTTTGAGAAATTTTGAAACCCTTATGAATAGTGTTTTTGCTGAACGAGAAAACTTTTAATGCCACGCTATGTAGGGGTTCTGTTATTGATCTTATGGGATATTATTAGTACTCTATGTGGTATATAAGTGTATGTAAAGATCGTCAGAATCCAATTCCGAACACTTTGATTTTTCCCGGAAATCCACAAGATACGGAGAGAATTGAGTATAAGGTAACAGGATAAAAAGGATTTAAATTAAAGGATTATAGGAGAGGATCATAAAAGGAATATAATATATTGAGAAAGGTTAAGGGAACCTAAGTAATAAGATCCCGGGTATGATCCCTCAAACGATAAACGAAAACGAAAGTTAAGCGAACCGTATAACAGATCAGCGGTCATTAGGCAAACAATTAGGAAGTTAAGCAAAGGGATTAGAGGAAGTGATGTCACCCAACCAATGAGAAGAGGCAAGGAAGGGAGGATGACATAGCAATGTGATGTAAGCATGACATAGGGAAGGAGGAGGTGTGGTTGGTTTATAACCACACAAATATAAGGTTATTAAGGTAATTAACCAAAAACAAAACAAAAAACAACCAAGCTAAGCCAAACAAATCAAAAAACACAAAATCATTTCATTCTCATCATCTTGCTCTCGGCTTTTCATCTTTTTCAAGGGCAAGAATTTCAAAAATCAAGTTCCAAGCATTGTTAAATCACAAGGTAATTATCTAAGCTTCCTTGTACATAGATATGGATATGCTATAAGTTTAAGCTCCTAATTCCTTCACAATCTCTTCCAATAAATCAAGGAAGAAGATGGTGAATAGTAACCTTCAAGAAATAACTTTAGTTTTCTTGAAGTTTTATGAAAGATTAAGGTTATACAAGCAAGGATCAAGGTTCTTTTAGGCATTCAAAGCTCTTGGGTTGTGTTAGGAAGCTTCAAGGAGGTATAAACAACTCTCACCTTTAACTTATAGTTTGAACTTTGAGTTTTGATGAGTTTATGGATGGATTAATGTATATATAGAAATATCCATGTATGTATAGCAAGATCCATGTATGTTAGATAGTTTGGTTGGATTTGTGGTGATTTTGGATATGAATCTTGGTTAATGGTTAATGAATCTTAAGTTATGGTTAGTAGATCATGTTTGCGGTTGAATAAGTTGGAAAACCTTGAGATTATGGACTGACTTTGCCTTGATATAAGTTGTGTTTGATGTATTGATGATGGTTGGGTGGTTTGTAGTGAATTGGTAAAGAATTGGAGTGGTATAAATATTGGTAATCGCGTAAACATAGCCGTCGTAACGTCCGATTTTCTTTAGACTGTTTTGTGCATAACATTAGGACCCGAGGACCCCCTTCTAGATTATGATCACTGCCATGTTTAGATAGCTCATGTTACGAGCTTCGTTTTGATATGTAGTTCGTTCGATTCCGATGCACGGTTTAGGAGAAACGACCGTTTTAAGTAACGGCGTTTCGCGAACGAAACTTTTCCCCTCGCCTTACTTTGAAACATAGGTTAAAGACCAAAAAGGGTTAATTAATGTATGAAACATTTATGGTAAGTGTGTTAGGCAGTTGGTAAGACACTCGCGAAGGAATCGCATTAAAACTCGTAAAGGTTAAATTATTAAAAATGGTGGAGCCGAGGGTACTCGAGTGACTTAAGAGAATCAGTAAGCGCAAAACAAGCGTTAGAGTCTAAGTTAGTTAAAGTATAGATTTACAAGTGACTTTGGTTTAATTCCAACTTACTTGTTGTTTATAGGTTACCAGACTCGTCCCAAGCCATTCGTAACCCCCCAGTCGCTCAGGCAAGTTTTCTACCCGTTATACTGTTGTTGTGATGAATATATGTATATGCATTATCTTGCGATAGATGCATGTTGGTTAATTAGCAAATGTTGCGATATATTGAAGCATGCTGATATGGTATATATATGCATGCCTGTTTCGTATTCTTGATTTATATATCTGTTGGTTCAAATGCTTATAGTGCATAATACCTATGCTAGAGATAAGCGGTATTTGAGTTTACCCTTAGTATAGGGGATAAAAGGTGAACATATTTCTAAACCGGGAGTCGATGTTCCCAAGTATAATATATATATTTTTATATATATATATATGGTTATAGTTTTCAAAACTATTAATCGAATAAGATTTATTCGATAACTTTAACTTTATTTTATTATTGAATATTAATTCGAATATTCATTCGAGGGCTTATGACTCCATTTATATTATTTATTGAATAATATTTGAATATTCATTCGAGGGCTTATGACTCAGTTATATTATTTAATGAATATTATTTGATAATTCATTTGAGGATCTATGACTCCGATTATTTGCTGAGATATATTCTGTATTTTATTAAAGAATAATGTTTCGATAATCAAACTTATTTTCGATTATTCAAATAAAGATAATACTTTCATATAAGTATATCTTTGGTTATTTAATACTCGTTTCAAGTATAAATTTTAATACTTCTACTTCAATTATTTTTATAAAGATTATTCTTTATGGGAATATTATTTAAATAATAATATTCAGTCATTTTCTAAATATTCTGGGGACTGATTTACTTCATTAAATCAGCTTTACTCCAAACACTCTATAAAGTGTTTTCGAGTCTTCAAAATGATTTTTAAAAGTTAGAGCGGATCCCAAAACTCATTTTTATATTTAAGATCTTCCTTTTTAAGGGGATTTAAATACTCGCTTAAAACCTGAGGGATCCGGCTCTGTGGTGTATTTTATATTCGCAACAAGGTTGCAGTTTTGGTAAATGAATTGATTACTTACCCAACGTTCGGGAAGTAAGTCCATCTATTGAGTCGGCATAAGCAACATGGGCTCAGTGGGCGTCCATGATAGTGTAAGTGGCTCAGTGGGAGTCCATCAAATGCATAAGTGGCTGAGTGGCAGTCCAGCATAGGTCCTAATGCGGCCAGGGTGATGACCAGTGGGGAATTCGTCCATCTACTAGTAGAAAAGGTTACTAATGGGTATCTTTGCCTGATCAGCAAGATATCTGGTTTATGCCAAAATTCTTTTCCTTTCCAAAATTCATTGGATGTTTCAAACTCTGTTCATACTTAACATGACAGATGTTTTCAGGAAATGTATAAAGGAAGAAGTATATGTGGATATATATATATATATCAGAACTTAATGAAGTATGTCATAACTTCATTTCCTTTAATAATATTTTAAAGATTGAATCTATTCAAATCTTGTCTTGTAGTCTCATCTATGTGATGAACTTTTGAAACTGATTATAACTTGAACGGTGGTAGTTCAAGTAGTATTTGGGAAAGATGTAAGTATATTCGGGTATCTTGTAACTTCATCTTTTAAACTTATATCTAATTAATAATTGTCTTATGAATGACAAAGATTTTCAGAAAAACGTTGAGACAAGGTTAGATATATGAGATCACCTTGCAACGATATATTTTTATACAGTTATACACTGGGACTTTGTGTATATTATGCATGGAAGAGGACTTCCAATATTTTGAAAAGTATATATGTATATATATATATACTGAATATTTTGCGACTTCATCACATTAAGATATCAACTTGGTTCATTTCTTTTGACCAAGACTTTCATGAGTATTATGAGTAGGCTCATATACTATTAATCATTATACATATTATTTTGGTGGGCTTGCTGCTCACCCTTGCTTCATTTCTTCATCACACAACAACAGTTAGGAAAGATGGCCAGACTCCAGCAGACCCAGCGCAAGCGCGTGGGAAGCGTCCCGCGTCTTCCCGTTGATGTTGTAGCTGCTATAGCTGCAGAGGTAGATCTATTGTAGATCAGACCATCTACTTTTGAGAATCAATTATGTATAATTATAACTTGTGGCAGATAATGGCAATTAACTGTAAATTTATCAAGAAATCATTTTGGGTTGTAATAACTTTTAAATTGTGGATTCAAAGACTTGTACTTATTTAAATTTCATCTCTGAGACTATAACGGGTTGTGGTGTGTGTTAGTGTGGGGTCACAGCATAAGGTTAGTTGTTATTAATTAAGTGAAGTGATATTGTGGAAAGAAAGACCGTGACGACCCGGATCCCCGACCCCGGATCTGGGGGTGTTACACATCTTGTGTACAATGAACTATGCTTTGGTTTAGTTCTTAGTCTCCAGGGATAATTATTAGGGCTCTTCTGGGTATAGGAATTTGTACACGAAGATAGTGTATGATCAATAAAGGATCTACCCCTTCCAGTGAAGGAAGCGAATGTTCAAGGCTGATCCACTTATGCTAGTTCAGGAATCTCTGGCCAGAGTGAATGAAATTAGAAAGGAGTTTCTAATTTGCATAGAACTACGCATAGTAAATGGTAAGCAAGTGATTGAATTAGATAGGCTTGACACGAGATCCATGCCTTGTATTTAATCGGGACATTGTAGGGTAGAAGGAGTTTATTGTACGGTAACTATTCACTGACAGGTTTTTGGTATTCTAAGCAGTGAATTCATATTATCCGGATAGTCGCGATATGTTGAGAAGCATCACTCACGATGTAGAATAAATGTGATTAATTAATTAATCATATTTAATAAATTAGAGAATTTATATAAATAATGATAAAATAGTTTTATTATTATTTATTTCTACTACCGGCTTAATATTGAACCTACAGGGTCACACCATAAAAAGAGAATGATTTAATGGTGGAGGAATTAATTAATAATGGCTAATAAATTATTTATTTGTGAAATAAATAATTAATTGGCAAATTTAATAATTGATTAAATGAGATTTAATTGATTATAAATTAATTAAGAAAAGTTCTTAATATTATTAATTAAGGATTTAATTTTTGGAAATTAAATCAAGAGAGAGAATTATTTCTAAAGTTTTTAGAAAAAGGATTAATAATTAAAAGGTGTTTTAATTATTAATGAGAATAATAAATGGGATAATAATAATATTATTTATGGGAAAATTTCAGCTGAAAATTTTGCCTATAAATACACTATTATAGACCCTATTTTATTCTAACACACATCAAACACAAAAACCAAAACAAGTTTGGAAAACCCAATTCTCTCCACCTCCTTCCTCCTCCTTAATATCGTTTTCTTGGTGGATACCGGTGGAGTGCTTCACACTTGAGGAGCAACTGCTAAGGATCTCTGATCGTTGTCTCCGTATTATTTAAAAAGGTTAGATTCGATCCCTCGAATTTTTATTCACGATTTATATGCTTTTAATTGGATTTTATGTGTGTAAAAAATGTTTTTCCATGCCCCGCTGCGGTTAAAAATCCAACAATGGTATCAGAGCATAGGTTGTATGCATATAGATCTGTGGTAAAAATTTCAGAATTTTATGTGCTTGTATGAATTAATTATGATTTTTACAAGTTATATTATGGATTAATTTTTCCTGATGAGAAATCGTTTCTCAGAATAATTTTGAATGTTGATCTGGGTTCTACAAGTGTTGTAGATCGTCTGGGTATTTTTTCATAATTTTAGGATGTATAGATTTTTTATTATGAATTTTTGAAGTTTTTACAATTAAATTCGTAATTAAATAAAGTCACATATATATATATAAATAAACTGTTAGTATATATATATTATGTATGTGGATGATATCATCTTTAGTTCTACTAATGAGAAGTTTTGCCAAAGATTCTCCAAGCTTATGCAATGTGAATATGAAATTAGTATGATGGGGGAACTGAGTTACTTCCTTGGACTTCAAGTCAGTCAAAGAAGTAACGGTATCTTCAACATCCAAACTAAATATGTCAAGGATCTATTGAAAAAGTTTGGAATAGTTGATTGTTCACCTGCATCTACACCTATGTCTATTGCAACAAAGTTGGATGAAGATAAAAAGGGCAAGAGTGTAGATATCTTAAGCTATAGAGGGATGATTGGATCATTGCTTTATTTAACAGCAAGTAGACCAGACATCATGTTTGCAACATGTCTATGTGCAAGATTTCAAGCCAATCCAAAAGAATCACATTTGATGGCTGTAAATAGGATTTTCAGATACTTGAAGGGAACTCCAAACATGGGATTATGGTCTCTTAAGGGAACTGGTTTTGAAGCTGTTGGTTACACGGATGCATATTTTGCTGGATGCAGGGTTGACAGAAAAAGTACCAGTGGAAGCTGTCAATTTCTTGGACAAAGACTTGTATCTTGGTATAGCAAGAAACAACAATTTGTATCAACTTCTATAGTTGAAGCAGAATACATAGCTACAGAAAGTTGTTGTGCTCAAGTGCTTTGGATTAGAAATCAGCTAATGGATTATGGCCTAGTGTTACACAAAATTCCTATTATGTGTGATAATACTAGTGCAATATCTATAGTAGCTAATCCAGTTAATCATTCTAGGACAAAGCACATTGATGTGAGGTATTATTTCATTAGAGAACATGCTACAAATGGTACCATTGAGCTCATTTTTGTACCAACAGAAAAATAATTAGCTGACATTTTTACTAAACCTTTGGATGAAACAACTTTCACTAAACTTGTAGGTGAAATTGGAATGCTTAACTCTTCATCCTAAGGCAAGAACTCAGCTAATACTTTGTAGCAGATTAATCTCCAGTAAATCAAAATTAATTTGATTAAATTGGAAATTAACTGAAATATGAATTATAAATATTTCAGAAATCTCTGCATATTAGTTTTTCAAATTCATATTTCAACTTGGAATTTTTCAAATTCTAAGTAAACTGCTCAGTTGTTAATTTACATTCTTAATATGTAAAATTAACACAAGGAAGAATTACAAAAACCAAAAGTATATAGAGAACTGAGTTCTCGATAAGTAAAAATTGACTTCTCGATAAGTCATTTTAGGACTTCTCGAGTGAGTCCTCGATAAGTCAATTTACTGACTTCTCGAGTGACTTCTCGATAGGCTTAAAAATGACTTATCGATAAGTCCTTGTAGAGTTCTCTAGTAGTGTTTATTCACTGAGTTCTCTACAAGTACAATTTTTTACTTATCAATAACTCAGAACTGAGATAATTTAAATTAACAAATTATTTTGGTAAAATACTTTTAGAAACTTCATTCTAATTTCATTTTGAATTTATTCAAATAAAAGTTGAAATTAATTCAGTCCACTTTTTGGACAAACTGGGTATTTATTTGACATCTTGATAAGTCAATTTTGAGTTCTCTAAAAGAGTAATTTAAAATAACTTCTCGATATGTACTTTATCTCTTAAAATGACTTCTCGATAGACAAACCCCAAATGTCTATTTTTGAGTTCTCGACAAGTCATTTACTTTTACTATAAATACCCAGACTTCTCGATACATATTTTAATTTGGAATTTCTCAAAATTCTAAGCAAACTGAATATTTATTAATTCATATCCTAAATATATGTAGTTAATAAATAACAGATCAAAAGAAGCAAAAAGTATGAAAAAATGAAATAATTTAATTCATAAATTATGTTCAGCAAAATACTTTTGACATACTTTGTCTATAATTACTCAGACTTATTGACACATTTACGTGCTTATGTGCAATTTTTTTAAATGTGGAATATGTTAGTCTAATGAAAGTAGACTTGTACATTATATGTTATGTTTTGAGAATGCTGATAATAGTTAAATTTATTTGACTATATGCTAATTATGTGTTTTGGATTTAGTCAAAATAATTCCTTATCAGTATTTGTTTTGATGAGTTAGCCAGTGGAATATTTTGCTGATAGGAAGGGTTACTCTTTGTGTAGGGGTACTTGTTTATTTGCATGGGGAATAGTAACTAGAAAGTTAAGTCACTTCTAACTGTCTAGATACTCGTAAAGTATGTTTGAGTGATTATTACACTTATTAACCGGGAAATTATAGAGTCTCTTGGTTTCTTTTCTCCTTCTATAAATTCAAACCCTTATCTCTTCATTATTCATCACTACTCTCTTTCTCAACAAACATCCTAACTTCAAAACTCACTTCTTATTCATCTCTCTCCAATGGCTGCCCCGGTCTTCTACAAGCTTATCAATGGAGTTTATCAACCCGCTCTTCATTTGGCTGACAACCAAGTCTACTATGACCCTTTCGGACTGCGTGTACGCATCAGGGGGATTGTTTGCAGCCCCTTCGATGTTCCCCTTGACTTTTTGACGAACTTTCGTGGGACGATCAGATAAAATTCCTATTTTGTGAGGGAGGAGTCTCTCTTGAGCAAGAGAGACGTGCCATTGTGACTAAGCAGCAACGCCTTGCTGCTCTGGAGTTGCAAGAGAGAATCATTTCTCTTGCACGCTCCATGTCCAGAGCATACCAGCGCTGGGCAAGGAGGATAGAAGCCGAGAAGAAGAAGCAGAAACTAGAGTAGTTGGGATTAGGATTCACTTGTTAAAATCTATATCTTCATGTACTATGTTTCTATTATTAATGAAAATTCTACTTCTTCTCTATTTTTTTTCTTGTTTGTGTCATGATTGCTATGTGTTATAACTCAATTGATTATTATCTTTTCTGCAATAATGCTTGCAACTAAATATCTTATGCTGCATATGTCTAATTAAACTCCAAAAAGTTACATATGTTCAATGCAGTACAGGTACAACACAATCTATTCAGACAATAACAGGAAATTTAGATAATCAATCAACAGGCATTTGTGCTAAACTGCAGCTAATACATTTCAAAACCAAACTGCAGTTCACCCATGCACAACAACACAAACACAAACTCAAACACAATCCCACTCAGGTGACTCTCGAAAGAAACCTGTTTTACAAAAGAACAGAAACTTCACAAAATGTTTTTCAGTTGTTTTGATGTTTGAGAAAAGAACCACCACAAACATGGGGAATTCATCAGTTTTCACTGAAGATCCCATGAATATCTCTAATGCACCTTCATGTGCAAATTAGTCTTCACAGACTGAAAGGTTTGAGGGTAGTACTCCTGAGGGGGAGCTATCTAAATCCTCTCCAATTCAATTGGAGGTTCCTCAAGAAGGAACAAGTCCCCTCATAACTCTAGCAGAAGCTGCCTTAGCAGTCGAAGCTAGAAGTACAATTTCCTATGATACTGTCATGAGAGAGGCAAGTATAGCACATTTAAGTGCCAGTGTGTTGCAAGACACACAAGGGTTTGAGGATGGTGTACATGACAGTAAACCAGTCAAATCCCCTCCAATTCAATTGGAGGCTCCCACTATAAGTGGAGGACAACACACTGTCAAAACCACAGAGCAATCTGTGAGTTAAACTGTGACCCTAGTCACAGGTGTTTCTGATGAACCATCCACCTAACAACCTCAAACTGGTATTCACTCTTCTGATGAAATGAGTATGATTAGATCTATATGGATTACCCCTAATCATATGATCACGGACAACTCTTCTCAGCCACCTCTTATTTTCGTAAGTCAAACAACAATTGAGCCTTTCATATGAGGATGAGAGAAAAGATTGAGAGAAAAATAGAAAATAAGAGAGGCAGGATCCTTCCTAGCAAAAGGAGAGGTAGATGAGTGTCTGGATTTAGTAATCCTTGTGAGAAAACTCTAACTCTTAAAAGTCATGAGACTAGTGCAGTGAGAAGTAGTGAGACTACTTATTCAAAAGAACAGAGAGCTTAGGACTTTTGTTACTTACAGACTTCTTCTACAGATCTAAGTAAAACTCTTATTCTACTTGATGAACTCATCACTACAGATATCACTGAAGCTTGAAGCTGCAGATAGTGTTTAAAATGAACAATGACAAAAGCTTGAACAATGTCCATCTAGCTGGATCTTTCTACCTGGAGATAATGTCAAAAAGGGGGAGAATATATCTATATACAAAAATAGTTGGTTGGATGTTGCCACACAATAATATCCTCTTCTTGATAGAGGGAGAGAAGAGTAAATCTAAATGCAACTCACAAAAGAAGACAAGATGGGGAGATTAGCTTCTACATTTAGTTAGAGTTTTGACATCATCTATCAGAACGTGTGCATAATTCCATAATGAACAAGTTGGGGGAGATTGTAATATAAAAGTGATGATGTCAAAAATCACTGAACATAACAATATCATTAGTGTCCCTGATCAAAGTATGAAGCAAGCCAAATGGACATCTGATCTAAGGAGATTAATGAACTATTATTTTTGGTAATCAGCTAAGCTTGGGGTCAACCCTAAGTAAGTTCTTTTGTTATCTTAATTTGTATTTTATACTTGTAACGTTTTAAGTCTGTAAAAATGTCAAAGGAGCAGACTGTAGTCTTTTTCTATAAACAGTATCAAGCCTAAGAATTCTATCAGGAAGAAGATCAAGAAGATCATGCCTCATAAGACTGGATGTCCTTCTCCACACATATCACAGAATGTTGGAGAATTCTGAACTTGTTGAACCTGTTGCACTGGTTGATGCATATCCACTGATAATAACTCAAGCTTTTTATTTAAGGCTTCAAATTCTGATACCATTTTAGTTGAGAAAGATGTAAATGGATCAACTTCATACATACATGCCACAATCATTGAACTTGCTCGATCATACACCCTGTAGTTGTTGGAAGTGATGTCCTCTAGAATCTCGAACGCATCTTCTGGATACTGGTTAATCAATGAACCCCTCGCAGCTCCATCAACTTAAGTAGCACATTGTGTTAGGAATGTATGTGCATTAGTTTGATGATATATTTAACAAAATACTTAAGTAGAAATTTAGTGTCTGTAGCCTCAACGGATAAGATCACTTTGGCTATCCGTTGATGGTGTAGCTTTACTTAGAAATAAGTCTAGTGTTGTAGCATATTTCAGTCTCTGTATTTAAAATGTAATTCTTGGAAGTTGAGAGAAACTATGAGTCATGTTGACTACTAGATGATATGCAGATAGGAAGGCCAATTGTAAATACTTCATGCCTTGTAATTTTGTATAAGTGAAGTGGTATCAACGGATGACTTAAAGACCTTCAACGGATAAGAAGCTAAGCTTCAACGGATGTCTCTGAAGCTTCAACGGATAAAGTCATCAACGGATAACATCCTTCAACGGATGAAAGCTTCAACGGATGTTCTGATGATTAGCCGTTGATAAGGGGTAGTTGTACCTACAAACAGAGGCACATGGGTTGACAGAGACAACTGAGATGTGGTAGCCGAATTTCAGGAACAACAGAAAAAGCAGCCGTTCTTCTTTAGTACAAAGATGCAATAGTCAACAAAGTACTAGAGTGAACAGGAAAAGAAGCAAGTGAAGAACTTATTTTATTACTGTATTTTATATTGTTCTTAACTTGTACACTTGGTAATATATAAACCAAGTAGAAGCTAGTAATTAGATGAGAGATTTTCCAGAGCTGTTTAGAAAAATATTGAGAGAAAATCCATCTAGTTTGTACTAGGATGCAGCTGTGATCAACATTGTTTAATCACAGATTTTCTAAAATACCATCTCTGGTGGAACAACAAATCCACCAGAAAAGTTTTGAAGTTCTGTTGTGTTCTTTACATTTGTGCTTGAATTTATATCTGTCTGTATTAGCTTAAAGCAATTCACACACTTGTTGTTCTTGAACACACAACTTTCATAAACTGCTCAAAACTTGAAAAAGTTTTGAGATTTACATTCAACCCCCCTTCTGTAAATCTCATTGTTAGTCCACCAGGAATAACAATTGGTATCAGAGCAGGCTCTTGACATACAAAGAGTTTAAAGATCTTGGAATCTAACAAAGATGAGTAAGAAGGATATTGGAGTAAAGATCCCAGTTCTTGACAAAGACAATTATCACCATTGGAAGGTGAAAATGCACCTTCATCTACTCTCCCAAGATGAAGGTTATGTAAACTGCATTGAGAATGGTCCTCACATTCCCCACAAAGTAGCAACAGTTGCTACAGCCACAGTTGCTGTTGGTCAATCCATTCCAAAACCTAGAGCAGAATGGACAATGGAAGACACAGAAGAAGTCCACAAGGATAAGAAGGCTATGAACATTTTGTTTAATGGTCTTAACATGGATATGTTTGATAATGTGATAAATTGCACAACTGCCAAAGAGGTTTGGGACACAGTTCAACTACTGTGTGAAGGTACAGAACAAGTGAAAGAAAACAAAATGCAGCTTCTCATTCAACAGTATGAATACTTTCATTTTGAAGAAAATGAATCTTTAAATGAAACATTCAATAGGTTCCAAAAGCTGTTGAATGGACTGAAGCTGTATGGAAGAGTGTACCAGGTGAAGGATTCAAATCTTAAATTTTTAAGATCCTTGCCAAAGGAATGGAAACCCATGACTGTCTCCTTAAGAAACTCTCAAGATTATAAGGACTTCACTCTTGAAAGATTGTATGGAATCTTGAAGACTTATGAACTAGAGCTGGAACAGGATGAGGTATTGGAGAAGGGGAGAAAGAAAGGAAGTTCAGTTGCATTGGTAGCTGAAGATGAGAGGAAATGCAGACAAGAAACTGCAAGATCTACATCAAACTCCAAAGATGGTATAAGAAATCAGGAATCAAGCAAGGGGAAGGAGCAAGTTGCTGAAAATGAAGACAACTCCAGCCAAGATGACTCAGATGGTATTGATGAGCATCTTGCATTTCTGTCCAGAAGATTTGCAAAGATGAAATTCAAGAAAAACACTAGAGCCACTAAACCTCACAAAAACACTGTGGACAAATCCAAGTTCAAGTGTTTCAATTGTGGTATAAGTGGACACTTTGCAAGTGAGTGCAGAAAGCCAACTTCTGAAAAGAAGAAATTTGAACAAGTAGATTACAAAAAGAAATATTTTGATCTACTCAAGCAAAAGGAGAGGGCTTTCATTACTCAAGAAAGGGACTGGGCAGCTAATGGAGATGAAGAGGATGAAGATGTGGAGTATGTCAACCTTGCTCTCATGGCTGATTCTGAAGAAAATGAAGTTAGTTCATCAAGCAATCAGGTAATCACTACTGACTTAACACAGCTTACTAAAGAAGAGTGCAATGATGCTTTTAATGACATGTCTACTGAATTGTATCATTTGCGTGTGTCTCTTAAATCTCTTGCTAAAGAAAATAGTAGGATTAAAGAGAACAATCTGTTTTTAAGTAATAGAAATGCTTTGTTAGAAGATAAGATGATTGACCTAGAGAAAACTAAGTTGCATTGTATATCTGTTGAAAATGAACTAGCTGAATCTGTTAAGAAAGTAGAAATACTTTCCAATCAATTAGAGAAAGAGCAAGAGGTGATTAAAGCCTGGAAGACATCTAGGGATGTAAGTGCTCAAATTGCTAAGGTCCAAGGAATTGAATCATTCTGTGAAACTGCCTGGGATAAAAATAAAAAGAAACTGGAATTAATTGATGGGCTGTCAACGGATGTGGAATCAACGGATGATGAAAGTTATCCGTTGAAGGAAGAAAAGGAGCATCCGTTGAAGGTTCCTCAATCAAAACAGGCAGATGTTTCTAAAAGAGAGAATCTAAAGAAACTTAACAAAAAGTTTGGTTCAACTTCAAAGAACTTTGTCAAAGAAGAAGCAAGCACATCCAAAGATGTCAGTAAGGTGAATGTAGGGCACATGACCTTAGAACAGTTAAATAATAGGCTCAAAATGGTTGAGGATAAAAAGGAATCTAAAAGAAAATCCAACAGAAATGGGAAGGTAGGAGTTAATAAACACAACAATTACACACCTGATAAGTATGCTCCTAGAAAAAGCTGTGTGCATTGTAGTAGTGTTAATCATCTATCTGCTAATTGTAAATCCATTAAGAAGACTCCCATAACTGTACCCTCTTCTATGCCTAATATGTCTGCATCACCTCTGCATGCTATGCCTGTTATGTCTCAACAAAATCCTTATGCACATTTTGTAAACATGCCATATTTTAACAATCCTTATCTTGCTGCATGTAGTATGCCTCAAATGCCATACAATATGCCCATGTGGAATAACATGTTTGCACAATCAATGCCTAATAATTTTACAAATGTGCTAAATGATTCTGTGACTAACCCTACACCTCAACCAACTACATCTAAGACCAAGGTTGACTCAAACTCACCTAAGTCTAAAGATGCAGGAGGAATGAAGTCTAGGAGAAAGGCTAACAAGAATGGACCCAAGGAAACTTGGGTACCAAAATCAAATTGATTGATTTTATGGTGTGCAGGGAAATGGAAGAAATCTATGGTACTTGGACAGTGGTTGTTCAAGACACATGACAGGAGATTTCTCCCTGCTCACAGAGTTCAAGGAGAGAGCTGGCCCTAGCATAACCTTTGGAGATGACAGCAAAGGGTTTACTATGGGATATGGCTTGATTTCAACAAGGAATGTCATCATTAATGAAGTTGCATTAGTTGATGGTCTCAAGCACAATTTACTGAGCATCAGTCAACTATGTGATAGAGGGAATACAGTTTCCTTCAATTCTGAAGCCTGTGTTGTCACCAGTAAGAAAGACAACAAAGTGGTTCTAACTGGAGTTAGAAAAGGAAATGTGTACATAGCTGACTTCAACTCTACAGATGCAGAATCCATTACTTGTCTCTTCAGCAAAGCAAGCGCAGTTGAAAGTTGGCTATGGCACAAGAAGCTATCCCACTTGAATTTCAAGACAATGAATGATCTAGTCAAAAAGGACTTAGTCAGAGGAATCCCTCTTGTTGAATTCTCAAGGGATGGTTTGTGTGATGCTTGTCAGAAAGGCAAACAAAGGAAAGCATCATTCAAAAAGAAGCTTGAAACAACAATTGATGAACCATTACAGCTGCTACATATGGATTTGTTTGGACCAGTCAATGTATTGTCCATTGCAAGAAAAAGATATTGCTTAGTGATTGTAGATGATTTCTCAAAGTTCTCATGGGTCTATTTTCTTGGATCAAAGGATGAAGCAAGTGAAATCATTATCAATCACATCAGGCAAGTCAACAATCATCCTGACTTGAAGGTTAGAAATATCAGGAGTGACAATGGAACTGAGTTCAAGAATTTAACATTAAGGCTGTTCTGTGAAGAAAATGGAATCATACATGAGTTCTCAGCTCCAAGAACACCTCAGCAAAATGGGGTTGTTGAAAGAAAGAACAGATCTTTAATTGAAGCTGCCAGAACAATGCTTGAAGAATCAAAGTTACCAACATATTTCTGGGCTGAAGCTGTTAATTGTGCCTGCTTCACTCAGAATATTTCTTTGATCAATCATGCTAAAGGCATGACTCCTTATCAGTTGTTCAAAAGAAGAAAACCAACTCTAAACTTTCTTCATGTCTTTGGATGTAAATGCTTTATACTGAGGAATCAATCTGACCATAAAGGGAAGTTTGATGCAAAGGCTGATGAAGGGATATTTGTTGGTTACTCAGCTGGAAAATCTTATAGGGTCTACAATCTAAGAACCAACATTGTTATGGAATCTGTGCATGTTGTGTTTGATGATAAAAAGATTGATGGACTAACAGATGAGGGACATAATGAGAGACTCAAATTTGACAACATTGAGATATATTGTGATGATAGTGAAGAGGAGACTGATGGAGATGACACTTCAAAAGGGATTCAAAACATGCCCTTGGATGATGCACAAAATAATGCAGTATCTGTTGAAAGACACAGTGCATCATCCGTTGAAGTACAAAATGAAGCATCTGTTGATCATAGTTCATCAACGGATAATCGATTTACATCATCAGTTGATAGAACTCCAAGTTCCCTGCAAAGGACCAACAACACAGGGGGAGTTTCAACTAGTCAACACTCTGTCTCACATCATGACAATACTGAGGCCACCTCATCTAGAGCACATCTTCCACCACAAAGGAAATGGACCAAGAATCATCCCTTTGAACTGATCATTGGTGATGCATCATCTAAAGTGCAAACAAGAAAAGCCACTCAAGATGAATGTCTGTATAGCAGTTTTCTGTCTCAGGAGGAACCTAAGAAGGTGGAAGAAGCTCTATTGGATCCAAATTAGATATTAGCTATGCAGGAAGAGCTGAACCAATTTGAGAGAAACCAAGTATGGAAGCTGGTACCCAAACCAAAGAACAAGAGTCCTATTGACACAAAGTGGGTATTCAGAAACAAGATGGATGAAAATGGCATTATCATAAGGAATAAAGCCAGACTGGTTGCTAAAGGCTATTCTCAGCAAGAGGGAATAGATTTTGATGAAACATATGCTCCTGTTGCAAGACTTGAAGCCATCAGAATATTTCTAGCCCATGCAGCCCATGCCAATTTCAAAGTCTATCAAATGGATGTCAGGAGTGCATTTCTAAATGGGAAATTAGAGGAAGAAGTCTATGTAAGTCAACCTCCAGGATTTGAAGATCCAAATTTTCCAGACTATGTTACTATTGAAAATAGTTCCAAACCAGGAACACAGAACAAACGAGGGAGGGACACTAAAGCCAAACACTCACCAACAAAAGCCTTTATTAGAAGAAAGAAGGCCAGAACCCAATCTTCTACACAGGGTGCACACACTGCACAGATACATCCATCTGTATCTATGCCTTCTCAAACTCAGTTTGATGTGGCTCCAATAAATGTGGAGTCACAGCCCCATTCTCTCACAATAATCACACATCAATCACCAAACACTTCATCACCATCTCTGGATGTGGATATGTTATTCCCATCAATTCCTGATTCTCCCTCTTTACAACTCAGGGAGGAGCCCCACTCAAATACAGGTGATCATCATCTCTTAGATGATTTGTTGGATCACCCGCAAATTCTTTCAGATATAATTGAAGGATCTGTGTCACCACATCTCAAATCAATCTACACAGATTCAACAGTTATATCACTTTCAATTTCAACTTCTTTTCCTTCTTCAACGGATATCACTCATCCGTTGACAAGTGGTTGCTCTTCAACGGATAAGCTTAACAGCAGTTATCCGTTGATAACATCAGTTTCACCTTCAACGGATATTCCACATCCGTTGATAGTCTCTCCACACATAACTGAATCAATTCCAAGTGAAGAAGACATGAATACTGTGCAATCACTCTTAGGATTGAGGGAAGGGAGTGAAAATTTGAGTGAGATGCTGGGTTGCTCCCAGGCAAAAGGAGAGATTGAGAGCTCAAAAATGCATGCTATTTCTTCCAGCATGGCAAAAGTAAGTGAGAGGAGTACCACCTTAGTAGGTGAAGGTGAGGGAGTGAGATGTGTGAGCCAGGGGGAGCCCCTGATGCAAGAACATAGAGAAAAAGAGAGAAAAGCAGGTACAGTAGATACAAGGGTGGAACCAGCCATTGCTAATGAGTCAATGATTGTGGATGATGCTGACAAGGAAAGACAATTTCAGCAACATTACAAAGCTGTAATTGATAACATTTCCTTGGATGCTGACACTTTTACTCATCCTGTAACAGCCTATCAACTGTTGGCTGCTCAGGGCAATGAGGAGGCAGAAAAGTCACTAAATCTAGTGCACACAACAGAATCTCTTCTAAGGGATAAAGCTGCCATTATCAAAATGCCTTCTACAGCTGGTGAGCCATCTGAGGAATTTGGAGCAAATTCTGATGATGATGACTCTATTTCTTTTAATGGAAGCATGAACTTAGGGGGAGATGAAGGCCCTAGTTCAATTCCAAAACTACCTGAATGGGCCTTGACTAAGGAGTATAGATCAGGGGAATTCAATGTCTCTTTAGTCAAACAAATCAACACTATTCAACAGGCCATTCAGAATACTTCACATGCAAGTATCAAGGCTATCCTTCAAGCTCACTTGGACTCACTGCATCTCATGAAGCTGCAGCAAGTGAAGCAGAATCTGAGTATGGATGATCTCAGGAAGGATATTGCTGACTTGAAAAGCTATACTTCAGACAAATTGGATTCAGTCATGCCCTATGGTACATTGCAGGACTTGGTTTCGAGATTGAAGAAAGAATCTGTTACTGAAAAACGGTTGGCCAAGTTAGAAGACAGAGTTCAAGTTATTGAAGATTCTGTGGCCACCATTCTTCACAATCAACAATCTCAAACCAGTCTCCTAATGCAGCTGGCAAAAGCACAAGGCTTGACCCCTCTCCTTGATGATAACAAAAAGGGGGAGAGTAAAAGGGAAGGGGAAGGAGAGCCATCTACAAAAGTCAACATATCTAAAGTGCTAGTTCCTGCCATCACTACTTCTCCAACAATCATTCAAATCAAGGGCAAGCCTGATGGAATTGATTTGATTCAGCTAGCAGCAGCTGAAATTCAAGTGAAAGAGCAAAGGAGGAGAATTGATGAAAGGTTGCAACTGTTGTTTGGTTCTACACAAGACAAATCAACATCTGTGAAATACAGCACAAAAATTGAACCAATCAACATGGAGCTCATGCCAGTAGGGAGTCATAAGGATGGAGAAGCTTCTTCCAAAGAACTACAAGCTATAATTCTCAAGCCCAATGAAAGATCCAATAAGGACTCAACAAAGAATCCTTTAAAAGAAGTGGACTTTCCTCCTCCAAAAGCTGATGAGAACAAGATTTTAGGCAGGAGTATTGCTTATCTCAAAAAGTCCATGGATGAGGCTGTAAGGAGAAATAGAGCTATTATCATTAGAGAGGGAAAGAGCATCTGTGTGATGCAAGGACATCCCAAATTCTCAATAGCCAAGAAGGAAGAAGCCAAGCAATTAAAGACTGACAAAAGAGCACAAGCAAAGCTTGAACAACAGCTGAAGTCAAGTCTAGTTGAAAAAGAAAAAGGGATTGAAGTCAGGGGTGAAGACAAGACTACAAATCTAGATGAGGTTTTAGGGAGTATATTTGGTGAGAGTGTGGAAGAAAGAGAGGAATGGCAGAAGGGAAACAGAAGAAAGGCCAAGGCACAAAGAAGGAGTGGAGATAACATTGAAGTAACCAAATCTATATCTAAACCACTACCTTCCATACCTGAACCCCTTATTGCTGATCCCACAATAAACATCCATGGTGAACCAATCATTCCAAAAGAGGAACCTATTGATTGGGACACTATCAAATTGCCTACCTTTCTAACCACTCTTCCACTACCAAAGAAACAGAAAAGAAAACCAAAATCTACACCTCCCATAACCTCTAAGAAATTCACTCAAAAACAGAAACCTAAGCCTAAATCACCCATTTCTAAAGATGATTATGTTCAAATCTGTGACATAAAAGAAATTTCAGACATTGAACTCTATCTGGATGAGCTGGAGGATGTAAGGGGAATAGCTGCCTACAGACAGCTACCAGAGAGATTAGTGTTCAGATATAAAGGAGCTGGGGAAAGAACATGGCCTCTCCACAGGATTCTGGATGAAGGCTACTCTACCTTGATTAGAGTCTTTTCAGCTATACAAAAGGATTCTGGCTTTACCAGAACTGCCAAGACTGAAATTCTCAACAAGATAGCCAATATAAGGAAAACTTGGAGGGAGCCCAATGCTTTACCCAGGACTTTACTCATTCAAGAAAGGGAAATGAAAATTCACAAATCACCTCATTGGTTGATGGAATTTAGAGATGATAAAGGAGTCAGAAGATTTTTCAGACTTGAAGACCAACTCAAGATTGCCAGCAATGAAACTCTCAAAGAAATGCAATCTAAGTTGGATGTCAGTATTGAAGATGAAGCTGAATTCTTCAGACAACTCCAACTCCAAATTGAGGAAAATGACAAAAGGCTAGGAAAGAAAACCAGGGAACAAAGAAGAAAAAGATGATTTGCTCAGACTAAAGGAGTGTCCTTGGAAACACTGTAAATCTTCAATTACCTCCTAGTACATACACTTTTGCAGCATTTTTAAATTTCTACTTAGTTTCAATTCATATATCTGTCAAGTGTTTTGTTATCATCAAGTTAACCCTGAATTTATGCCTACAATTCTTATAGACATAAATAGGGGGAGATTGTTAGGAATGTATGTGCATTAGTTTGATGATATATTTAACAAAATACTTAAGTAGAAATTTAGTGTCTGTAGCCTCAACGGATAAGATCACTTTGGCTATCCGTTGATGGTGTAGCTTTACTTAGAAATAAGTCTAGTGTTGTAGCATATTTCAGTCTCTGTATTTAAAATGTAATTCTTGGAAGTTGAGAGAAACTATGAGTCATGTTGACTACTAGATGATATGCAGATAGGAAGGCCAATTGTAAATACTTCATGCCTTGTAATTTTGTATAAGTGAAGTGGTATCAACGGATGACTTAAAGACCTTCAACGGATAAGAAGCTAAGCTTCAACGGATGTCTCTGAAGCTTCAACGGATAAAGTCATCAACGGATAACATCCTTCAACGGATGAAAGCTTCAACGGATGTTCTGATGATTAGCCGTTGATAAGGGGTAGTTGTACCTACAAACAGAGGCACATGGGTTGACAGAGACAACTGAGATGTGGTAGCCGAATTTCAGGAACAACAGAAAAAGCAGCCGTTCTTCTTTAGTACAAAGATGCAATAGTCAACAAAGTACTAGAGTGAACAGGAAAAGAAGCAAGTGAAGAACTTATTTTATTACTGTATTTTATATTGTTCTTAACTTGTACACTTGGTAATATATAAACCAAGTAGAAGCTAGTAATTAGATGAGAGATTTTCCAGAGCTGTTTAGAAAAATATTGAGAGAAAATCCATCTAGTTTGTACTAGGATGCAGCTGTGATCAACATTGTTTAATCACAGATTTTCTAAAATACCATCTCTGGTGGAACAACAAATCCACCAGAAAAGTTTTGAAGTTCTGTTGTGTTCTTTACATTTGTGCTTGAATTTATATCTGTCTGTATTAGCTTAAAGCAATTCACACACTTGTTGTTCTTGAACACACAACTTTCATAAACTGCTCAAAACTTGAAAAAGTTTTGAGATTTACATTCAACCCCCCTTCTGTAAATCTCATTGTTAGTCCACCAGGAATAACACATTGTAATGTCAACCCATTATAGAATGTACGAATCTTCTGCTAATTAGATAGCCCATGATGTGGACACTTACAGGTTTAGAGAAAATAGAGAAGTTGGGGATGACAGGCCAAAGAAAGACAACAAATCTTCAAGAATCTCTGCGACGAACACCGGCAAAGCTCAAGAGAAAAAAGAGAGAAAGAGAAGAAGATTTATGGAAAGGTAAAAAAAGAAAAAAATGGGGGAAGGACCCTTTATATAGGCACGGTGAAATCCAAGGGCCGAGCCACGTGGCCGAATCTCATCCGTCCATCTAAAAAGCATATATATGCATATCAGTATATACATACACGTCTATTAATGACAGTAATTTTTACGGCACGTCTCTTTAAAAAATAACAGCTGTAATGATTCAAATAATTGGGGGGGGGGAATCCAAAAACCGTTTCAACTTCCAAGTTCGGACTACTTAACTCAACGCAATCTGGACTATGGAGCAAGGAAGGCTCAAATTCTTCTAAAGACAACCGACCTTAAACCTGATTGGCTGAACTCAACGCAATCCGGACTGGGGGGAAAGTAAAGCTCAAATTCTTCTAAAGACAACTAACCTTAGTCCTGATTGACTGAACTCAACGCAATCTGGACTGTGGAGCAAGGAAGGATCAAATTCTTCTAAAGACAACCGACCTTAGTCCAAATTGACTGAACTCAACGCAATCCGGACTGGGGGGCAAGGGAGGCTCAAATTCTTCTAAAGACAACTAACCTTAGTCCTGATTGACTGAACTCAAAGCAATCCGGACTGGGGGTAAGGAAAACTCAAATTCCTCTAAAGACAACTAACCTTAGTCTTGATTGACTGAACTCAAAGCAATCCGGACTGGGGGCAAGGAAAGCTCAAATTCTTCTAAAGATAACCAACCTTAGTCCTGATTGGATAAACTAAACGCAATCCGGACTGGGAGGTAAGGAAACTCAAATTCTTCTAAAGACAATTAACCTTAGTCCTGATTGGTTGAACTCAACGCAATCCGGAATGGGGGCCAAGAAAAGCTCAATTTCTCCTAAAGACAACTAACCTTAGTCCTGATTGCCGGAACTCAATGCAATCCGGACTGGGGGCAAGGAAAGTTCAAGTTCTGCTAAAGACAACTAACCTTAGTCCTGATTGGCTAAACTCAACGCAATCCGGACTGGGGGCAAGAAGAGCTCAAATTCTTTTAAAGATAATAATCAAAAGCTCATGTTCTTAAAGCAAAGCCAACCTTACTCCCCCATCCATAAAGTCTGCATAAGGCAGTGGGGGGCACATGATAGTACATATAGCTCCTGCAAGGACTGGGCCCGGACTCCTGACTCATTCCAGTCCTGCACACTACTAGTCCTAACTGGCCCAATCCCGCGAGCCCAATCTTGGGAAATCCCAGCATGTGAGGCACTTGCCTAACCACATGATAGGGACAACTGTCACCCATCAATCATGGGAATAATCGGGGCATGTGTCGGGGGTTCCATAGAACATTCCTCAGCCAGTTCCGTGCTGCCACGTGTAAAGCATCCACTCGAACCAGGTGTCCTCCGCTCCTAGAACCAATGGCTACGATTCAAAGGTACCAACCCCAAAACCCATTCCTTGGGCTATAAATAGCCCAAGAAGGTAAGGTTTTGGGGTTAATCACTCTCTCATACTCATATACACACACAGTCACCTTGCATTCGTATATATCTTCATCTTCCCCAAAAGCGAGTTCTTACTCTCACACCGGAAGCTCCGCGGTACCCAAACCCCCCCTTCCGGTGTTGTTTTGTAGAACCCCACCACAGCTACACCTCCACAGCGGCGAAAGATCCAGGCACGGCGTCGAAGGAGCGGCCCCGCCCCCGGGAGTTATCAACGATTATTCAGCAACACTTCCTCTCGGCTTGTCTCAAACATGAGCTTAGTTAAAAATAAGCTTTGCAAAAAAATGCATGATGAATATTTCATAGATTGTCTAACATTGTATATCAAAATAGAAATTGCTCATACTATTAATGTAGATTCGATTATCAATAATTTTTGTGACTTGAAAGAGCGAAAAATATTAATTTTGATGTAATACTTGTGATACTATAATTATATACTCTTCTGGTAAAAAAAATGTCATGTGTTGAGTAGGGGTTCTATATGATAATTTATTTACGAGAAGATGAGAACGTTCATATGATAATTTATTTACTTGGGTCCTCGACTTGCTCACTGCAAATGAATAAACTTCTTGAAATGGTGGATGATCAGTTAGTAGAGCGTCTAATTCGTCTCGAGCAGGCTTTAGCAACCAGGATAACAGAAAATTGGATGCATGTCATGAGGAGCTACTTTTAACAGCTTCTGCAGACACCACCAATGTTGTAAACAAGGTTCCAGTTCAAACTGTTAGAAAATGGAAAGTTTGAGGCATATTTTATATATGTTCTTGATATGATTTCCGGGAACTAACACTTGGAGGTTGTTACTTGACATGATGACTTAAACTTTCATATTTGGATCTAAGATATTTTCTTAGTGTAATCCATGAATATATTGAGACAAAGTTGCTTGTTTGAAATGGGTTATGGGGATTTTGTCCCACATTGATATTGTAAAATAAATATATTGAGTTTATATAGCATCTTGTGTTAGTGTTGTTTACAACTACTAGCATAAGTGGAATGCTTGTGTGGCCTAGTGCTAGTGGGAACTCTTATATTTTTTTTTCTATTACAAGTTTAATTATTTATATTGATTATTTAATTATTAATATAAAATATATTGAGTAAGGATTATTTTAATTATACTCTGAATATATTTTATAATATTAATATTAAGTAATCTGGATATAATATAAATAATAAGGAAAACCCATTTTGTTTACTTTTTCTGTTTTGTTACTTGGTGTACCACATCGAGTAAAATAGAAGAAGAGTAACTTGAGATGCCTATATATTGAGAGGTACACTTGAGATAAAAATGACACAAGTCTTGGTGCCTACCTCGCAAACATATATGAGTTGCATAGGTTTTTTGGGCAAACTGAGGTGTGAGTCGCCGTTGATCATTGTTGGTTCTGTGGCCAGATTGATCTGTTGCTGTTTTATCCTGGAAGCGATATTGCTGCATTCCATCACAGCTTAAGTGGGGGGCAATAATCTCTTCAAGAACAGTCAAGTCCTCTTGAAGGGTTTGGCGACTCAGCTGTTGTGTTCTTCTTCTTATCAGAATTTGGAAAGCGATAAGAGATAAGTTTTCTTTACTTTCTTTGTCAATTACAGTCTTTATAGTTTGTTATTGCCTTCGTGTTTTATTTCGTTAGTTGGTTATTTGCCATGTTCTTGTTATTATATATATAACTGCCCATTGTTGCTGTGTAGTTAGAATTATACCCAACAATCTTGAAGAGATTAAAGTTATATATAGTTAATTAGCAAGATGGTTAACGAAACTGGTGATGTTCCTAAAACTGTTGAGACTGGTTCTAGTTCTGGTGGTACTACTACCATTGACTGGACCACGTATCGTTTTCCCCATCCAATTGATTTATCGGGTATGCCTAATAAATTCAGTGGTGGAGCTTCTTTTTCTCGTTGGCAGAAAAAAAATGAAGCTCTGGTTAACGGTTAAGGGTCTATTGTTAGTGGTACAGTATGATCCTCCTGGGTTGGATCAAGAGAAAGCTGAATCTGTTAAGGGTTATGCTTTATGGGCTGAGAAGGATGGGGTGGCTAGGGCAGCCAATTTTGGCATCCTTGGAGAACAACTTGTTCGATGTTTATTCATCAGATGCCTATACTGCTAAAGTCTTATGGGATAAGCTGGACCAAACCCATATTACTGATTCTCAAGGATTTGAGAAGTGTTCTGTGGCTAGGTTTCTTGATTTTAAGCTGGTGGATGGAAAATCCATGACTGAACAGGTTCATGAGTTTGAGATGTTCATGATTTGGGTGAGTCCGGTATGGTCTTACTTGAGAAGTTTCGAGTGATGTATGTGATTGAAAAGCTCCCTAAGTTTTGGGAAGAGTCTGCTCTCTCCCTGAAAAGACAGAAAGGAGAGATCACATGGACTAACTTGATGTTGGACATCTCAGTATAGGAGCAGCACAAGTCCAAATAGGGACATATGTTGCTTGTGGAACATGGGAGCTCGAAGGTGAATGTAGTGACTGTAGGACAGAAAAGAAAGGTAGTCACTAAGAAAGCTAACACTAAACCTGACAAGAACAAGGCTAAGAAACCAAAGACGAACAAACCATGTTGGTCTTGTGGACGGGTTGGTCATTGGAGCAAGGACTGTCCAAGTAAGAAAGCTAAGAAAGATGGAGTGGTAGCTCAAGCAAATACCATGCTTGGACTTGGAACCACGAGTGGGCCAGTAGCTAACATGGTCATTGGTGAGGTTGTTGCCTCTGGAACCGATGACGAGTATGTTACTTACAACCCTGTACTACTTTCCACTTATCTGTCACATGAGTGGTTGATTAATACTGGAGCTAATGTACATATTTGTGCTGATATTAGCTTGTTTGTATCTTATCAACAGAGTCATGGAGTGACAGTGATGACGGGGAATGCTAGTGCTGCACAAGTGCTTGGAATAGGAAACTTGGACCTGAAGTTTGCTTCTGGGCGGATTCTATCTCTCACTAGAGTGTATCATGTTCCCTCTATTCGTAGAAATATTATAAGTGGAAGTTGTTTAGTTAAAAACGGCTTTGAACTTTTTTTGAAGTGTAATAAAGTAGTTATTACTCATACTGGTACATTCTTTGGCAAGGGTACTTGTCTGATGGTTTGTTTTGAATAAATGTTGAACCCATTTTGGGTGGTTTTATTAATGATAGTGTTGCACCTTCTGTTAATTGTGTAGAATCATATGATTTGTGGCACTTACGACTTGGTCATTTAAATTTTGGTGCTCTAAAGAATATGTTGAATTTAGAGTTGATTCCAAAGTACGCCATTGATAAGAAATCTAAGTGTCAAGTGTGAGCAACTTCTAAACAAACAAGGAAACCTTTTCATAATGTTGTTAGGGATTCATAATTGTTAGATTTAGTGCACTCAGACATATGTGAATTTGGTGGTGTGTTGACTAAGGATCACTGTAGATGATTGTAGTAGATAGTGTTATGTTTATTTGCTTAAACATAAGGATGAAGCACTAGATAAATTCATTATGTATAAAAATGAAGCCGAAACACAAATTGGCAAAGTACTTAAACGTTTGAGGTCTGATAGAGGTGGTGAGTATACGAGTACCTTGTTTAATGAATTTTGTGCAAACAATGGTATAGTTAATGAGGTTACTCCACCATACACACCTGAGTCTAATGGGTGGCAGAACAAAAGAACATAACTTTTAAAGACATGATTAACAGTATGTTAATTAATTCTGGGTTGCCTAAGTACATATGGGGAGAGGACCTGAATACGGCTTTCCATATTCTGAATAGAGTCCCTCTGAAACATATGGACAAGACACCATATGAATTATGGAGAAAGCGTAGGACAAATTTGAGTTATCTTCGTGTGTGGGGGTGCCTTGCTAAGGTGCTTTTCCCTGAATACAAGAGAAAGAAACTGGGTCTGAAAACTGTTGATTGTATCTTTCTGGGCTATCTTGAAACCACAACTGCTATGAGATTTTTAGTATTAAAATCTGACATAGATGGTATTATGGCGAATACGATAGTTGAGTTTCGTGATGCAACTTTCTTTGAGGAAGTATTCCCAATGAAGTCTAGTATATCTTTGGGTAGTTCTGAGGATGATCCCACTCACACATCGACTTCTATTTCTGATCATGTGAAAAAGATGACAAATGTGGGGGTGGATCCTGGTAGTAGCTCTACTCCTAACAAAGTAGAGGAACCTAGAAGGAGTAAGCGTGCAAAGGTAGTCAAGGACTTTGGAAGTGACTTTATCACTTACAATGTCGAGGATGAGCCTTTAACTTTCCGTCAAGCCAAGGATTCTTCGGAGTCAAGGCATTGGAAAGGCGCTGTAAAGAGTGAAATTGACTCAATTGTTTCAAACGGAACATGGGAGTTAGTTGATCTTCCTCCAGGGTGTTCTACTATTGGATGTAAATGGATCTTCAAGAGGAAGCTAAACCCTGATGGCTCAATAAATAAGTACAAGGCTAGGCTAGTTGCTAAGGGCTTTAGGCAAAGGGAAGGCATTGATTATTTTGATACATATTCTCCAGTTGCCCGAATGACAACAATCAGAATGCTTATTGCATTGGCTTCTGTACATGGTCTTATCATCCATCAAATGGATGTAAAGACATCTTTTCTTCATGGTGACCTTGAAGAAGAGATTTATATGGATCAGCCTGAGGGATTTGTTGCTTCTGGTAATGAGAGGAAAGTATGTAGACTAGTCAAGTCCATCTATGGCCTTAAACAAGCACCTATAGACTGGCATAAAATGTTTGATGAAACTGTTTTAGACTTCGAATTTTTTAGTTAATGAAAGTGACAAGTGTGTCTACTATAAGGTTAGAGGTAATGATTGTGTGATCGTGTGCTTGCATGTAAATGATATCTTGTTGTTTGGAACCAATATTGAGATTATTAACGAGACAAAGAGTTTCGTGAAGATGCACTTTGAGATGAAGGATATGGATGAAGCTAGTGTGATTCTTGGGATCAAGTTGACTCAGTCAACTGATGGAATAATTTTGTCACAGTCTCATTATATAGAGAAATCTATACTTGAGAAGTACGGTTATTCAAATTGTAGAATCGCTAGTACACCATATGATTCAAAAGTTGCCTTAGTCAAGAATAGTTCAGGAGTTCCTGTGTCTCAGTTAAGATATTCTCATATTATTGGGAGTTTGCAATATCTTGCTAATGTGATTAGGCCAGATATTTCTTATTCTGTATCTAGGTTGGCTAGATATACAAGCTTTCCAAACAAGACTCATTGGGAGGCACTGGATAGAGTTCTTAGATATCTGAAGGGAACTATTTCCCTTGGCTTGCATTACCGGAGATTTCCGGGGGTACTCGAGGGGTACAGTGATGCAAGTTGGATAGCTAAGAAATCTGGTTCCAATGGAGTGACTGGATATGTGTTTACCCTTGCGGGTGGAGCAGTGTCCTGAAAGTCTTCTAGACAGACTTTGATTACTCGGTCTACTTTTGAGGCTGAGTTGTGTGCACTTGATGCCACGGGGACGGAGGCTGAATGGTTACATGGACTCATGAGTATGTTACCTGTAGTAAGCAAGCCGCTTCCTGCCATTTCTATTCATTGTGATAGCCGTACAACAATCGACAAAGTCAGAAGTGTAAAATATAATGCTAAAACAAAGAGACACATCCAAGTTAGACTAAAGTCTATAAGGGGTCTTGTGTCTGATAGGATTATTGCTATAGAGTTCATACGAACTCAGGATAATATAGCTGATCCGCTGACTAAAGGGATTGAGCATGTTATAGTCCTTAAGTCGAGGTTGGGGATGGGACTGGTAACCCATCATAATTCATCAACAGCGGGAACCCAATACACCTGAGAGGAGATCCCTCGAAGTGTATTCAATGTGATAATAACAAGTTGTAAGGATGAATTGGTAGTACCTCTACCATATACATTTAGATACTTATGTATCTGAGTCTATTCCCTATAAACCTTAAGAGGTACTTGAACTGCTAGTTAGCAAGAGTTATTTGAACTCTGAATGGGGTCAAGTCGTTTGACGAGATGATAGCAGTACATCTCTGGAGATGCCCAGTTAAGCGAATGTAATTGTGTGGTCGCAATTAGAGGAAAGGGTTATTCCTCGAAACATTCAACGAACAGGATCGAGACATGACCATTAACGTCTCAAAGCCGTAGATTGGCACCATAGCCTTTGACTTGTCGTCGTCTATGGAGTGTGGTTACACCCAACGGATAAAGATTCAAGGTGAAACATTCCATCTGTATCCGGTAGCCATCGAAGTAGAGGACTTAGGAGGGTTCAAACCCGGGAGGGTACCGAATCTGAAAAGCAAGTCATGATAAAATCTGGTATGTAATTTAATTATGGATTTGTGGGGGATTGTTAGAAAATGGAAAGTTTGAGGCATATTTTATATATGTTCTTGATATGATTTCCGGGAACTAACACTTGGAGGTTGTTACTTGACATGATGACTTAAACTTTCATATTTAGATCTAAGATATTTTCTTAGTGTAATTCATGAATATATTGAGACAAAGTTACTTGTTTGAAATGGGTTATGGGGATTTTGTCCCACATTGATATTGTAAAATAAATATATTGAGTTTATATAGCATCTTGTGTTAGTGTTGTTTACAACTACTAGCATAAGTGGAATGCTTGTGTGGCCTAGTGCTAGTGGGAACTCTTATATTTTTTTTTCTATTACAAGTTTAATTATTTATATTGATTATTTAATTATTAATATAAAATATATTGAGTAAGGATTATTTTATCATACTCTGAATATATTTTATAATATTAATATTAAGTAATCTGGATATAATATAAATAATAAGGAAAACCCATTTTGTTTACTTTTTCTGTTTTGTTACTTGGTGTACCACATCGAGTAAAATAGAAGAAGAGTAACTTGAGATGCCTATATATTGAGAGGTACACTTGAGATATAAATGACACAAGTATCGGTGCCTACCTCGCAAACATATATGAGTTGCATAGGTTTTTTGGGCAAACTGAGGTGCGAGTCGCCGTTGATCATTGTTGGTTCTGTGGCCAGATTGATCTGTTGTTGTTTTATCCTGAAAGCGATATTGCTGCATTCCATCACAGCTTAAGTGGGGGGCAATAATCTCTTCAAGAACAGTCAAGTCCTCTTGAAGGGTTTGGCGACTCAGCTGTTGTGTTCTTCTTCTTATCAGAATTTGGAAAGCGATAAGAGATAAGTTTTCTTTACTTTCTTTGTCAATTACAGTCTTTATAGTTTGTTATTGCCTTCGTGTTTTATTTCGTTAGTTGGTTATTTGCCATGTTCTTGTTATTACAGTAAAACCTCTGTAAATTAATACTCGATTAATTAATAATCTCTCTAAATTAATAATTGTGTCCGGTCCCGACTTGGGCCAGTTCAAAAAATGATCAATTTCGATAAGATAATAAGATAATAATTTTTTTGAAAACCCTGTATAAAAATATGGTCCCAATAAAACTATAAATTAATAATTCCCTTATATTCATAAAAATATAGCTATTACATCTTTGTAAAATATGATTCAATTGTAGTTTGCTTTTTCATATAATTTAAATCAACATGAAGCTCATCCCTAATCTTCCTTATTGCATCCAAAAGCTCGGGTGTGGTGCTTTCATGTTGCATCAAAAAGTTATTAAGCATTTTTGATGCCTTGAGTGCTTCTTTACGTGTAACCGGCTCCAACGGTGTTGTATCGTCTTCAAGATCATCTTCAACACTATTTTCAAGGATGGTGTTTGCAATCTCTTCTATACTCTGGACCTCGGAACATGATTCATTTTCACCCGGATAATCTAAGAAGTTATTAACATCCATTTTATTACGATAACCAAGATCCTTAATCATCACCTCAAGTTCATGAATGTATTCTTCCGGAGTTGTATGTTCATTTAAATTGCTCGAAACTTCATCTATGGAACGAATTTTGCAATGTTGAAAGCACCTTGCTATTGACTCTTGTTTAATTGAATTAAGTATAAAATATAAATTGTACAATTCATTTTATTTAAATTTATGTGAATAAAAATTTAATCAAAAGTTAATTTTGTTTGCTACCGAAAATTCTCTATAAATTAATAATTATTAATTTATCGATTAATTAATACCTCTCTAAATTAATAGAATTCTCCGGTCCCAACTATATTAATTTATAGAGGTTTTACTATATATATATAACTGCCCATTGTTGCTGTGTAGTTAGAATTATACCCAACACAAACTGCAGAAGCCACCAATGTTATAAAAAAAGGCTCTTGTTCAACCTGTGCCTGATCTGGCAATGATGGATAGTCTTATGTCATAACTAGTGAAATGGTATACAAATAGAACATTTTATTTAAACAATTTCAGATCATAAACTAAAACTTGTACATGCTACAATAGAAGCATTAAAGAAATACGAATTTGGGACAGGCTCTGTACATGCTAAAGATATGTAACACCACACGGGAAAAATCTATTGACAGTGGATTGTAGGTTTAGAGTCAGAAGGACCAGTTGAACCAATAGTGTTAAACTGCTCTGCTAAACCCAGCAAGCAAATAAAATGGAGATCGCCATTAGGGTGTATGTAGGTTGACATGCTAAGCTCCAATGCTTCGTTCAAATTAAGATTAAATCATTTGCAGCATGAAGACTTCTAGCCAAGCCTTTGTACACAAGAATCATTTCATGTAGTATCCTTCCGACCAAAATGTTCTACCGTGTTTACACCCCAGAAATATTATTTGCTATGATAGTATCATTCCCACCTAAATGATCTACTGTTGTGTTTTCCTGCGTAATGTTCTGTGTTGAAATATATAGGATTTGGAATCTTAAAAACGCGTAATCCTAAAACAGGGCCAGTCAGAGCATCCATCTTGCTGCTAATTACTGCCCTGATCCGGAAGCCTTGTTGTTGCAATAGATTCCTTCGCCTGAAGATATAATCTTGGATATGCATTGGCATTTCTTCCTCTGATCTACATCAATCAGAATTTTTACAGTAGCTAGGAAATTTTGTACAATAAATAATACTGCATTCGGTATTGTATAAATAAGCTTCTAAATCGAAAAGGTATAAAATATTGCAATCTCTTGAAATTTGAGATGCCAACTAAACACTGGATACATTACAATGTTTTTTACCCTAAATTTTGGTATCACATATGGATATGGATGAGCAATTGGTCGGTGACCGAACTGAAATATCCGAAATCCGAATTACTATTTTTTTAAGGACCGAACCGGACAGAAATTGTAATTTGGACCGGACAAAAACCGAACCGGAATATTTCAGTCTGTTTGGTCCACAAAATCCAAAAAAAATAAAAGTTCTGCATTAGGATTATGAATTACAATTTTGTTGGTTGTATAAAAGTATAACAAATTTGCATAACTTTAACCTGTTAGAAATTTGAGATGCCAACTAAATACTGAATACATTACTATGTTTAATAGCCTAAATTTTGGCATCACATTTATAAATTCCGTCCACAACTTGCAGGGGATAATTTTCTATCTGGAGTTGGACTATTTTAATCCTCCCTCTTCTCTACAGTTTCAATATCTCCTCCATCCTCATTTCTGCACTCTCATCACTCTTCACCCTATGCTTCCTCACAAATTCTCATTTCTTCTATGTACAATCATAGAATTTAATAAGGCCATCACATGCTACTACATGCTACTACAGTGCCTCCGTAAGAATTACTAAAGTTTGTGTACAAGAGAAATGATATTGATTAGCACATGTTCGAAAGACGCTACAGTAGAAATTATTACACACTCAGTTGACATAATATAATAATTAGCATAGTGAGCGTGATCGAGTACTCTATTAAATGTCTACTACACACTCAGTAGAGGAATGGAGAAACGGTACCTCATTACTAGTGAAGACCAGTTACCACATCCTGCTGAAATGAGGTGCTCAAAGGCGGTGCTTCGCAGTTTTTCTGGTTTCCTAGAGAACAAAACTAATGGCCAACCACCAGCCTGAAGTTTCATATAAAGTTTCAAAAAGATAGATTTTTTCTGTTCTTTTGCCTCTTCAACATAATCATTGTAGATATATCCCCTGATACTGTTGCATAAGTTATGTCCATTTTTATCAGGAAAATCGTTAGTTCAAAAAACACCACTGAAACAAAAATCTAGCAACCATATATCTCTCTGTTCTGTAAGATACATGTGCATCAGTATTCTAGATGAATAGATCAAATACACATCCAGATAGTAAGTGGGCATTAGTCAAGTAGTCATCATTTCATTATAAATATGTGCTTATACCTAAAAACATTTATTCTCTAATCCTAAATAAGAAATATATTTCGTATAAAAACTTCCCCACAAAAAGATATCATGTAATGAAAAAAAACCCGCTGGAAAGAAGAAGAATGAAAGGGATGACCAAAAGGTGAAGGGTAAAAGGAAATCAAGGGAACTAGGTCTGAAGTGCGGAAATGGCACCTTACAGGATGGCTGTTCTTCCACTTTTCGTACTTGTATATAATTAGAACAGGATACCATAGAGATGAAACATTAAAAGGAAGACCTTCATGAGAAAGTACTATTATCGTACAACTTTTACATGATTCTTGACGGGTTTTAATTAAGGCGGAGTATAAATCAAGTTCAACTATAACCTTAAGACTCTAACTAAATAAACACTTCTAACACAACTGGTGATATGTGAGATAAGCCAACAGATAAGTACAAACTTAGGAAAGACGTATGAGCTTAACTGTAGTGATGGCAGAAGCAAATTACCCGGGCAGTAAGGGACTGAAATAATGAGAATATATTGGAACGAAGTCATCTATGTCCATTAACACCACATCAAGAACATCAGCAAGTGGTTTGATATTGTTTAAATAATTCTCAGCCAACAAAGAAGTTGTCTCTAAATCTCTCATGTATTGACCTTGTTCGATGTACTTAATTGCAACATCCCTACAAAATGAAGGAACAGAACGTGCATCCAAGCTGTTGAACTCTGCATTCAGAGCAAAAATCTTGCAATCACTATAATCATCAACAGGATTCGACGACTTAAATGCTCCGGCACTCTTAGTTTGGCATGACTGTAACATTACAGTTAAAGAAATAAGCACTATCATGAGTACAGCCCCAAGTGATACAAGCCCAGCCACTAAGATTGTTGCAGCACAAGACGTCATATATATTCCTGATTCTACTGCATAATCGCTACTGATATCTGCACAATTCCAAAATCAAGTGGTAAAATATGCATATAAAAGCCCTTAAAAATGATTCTGTGCTCTAACAAAAAGACTCGATCAGTCCAAAATATAGTTGACGAAATAAGAGGACTCATTTTGTCCAACATACATAGTTCACCCTCTGTATTTACAGGATTTCCCATTTATATTACACAATATGACAGTTACCTTGCAATTATAATTAGTTGAATTAGTTGTAAAAGCCAAAAAGATCACATTGTTAAGGGTTCACTCAGGTAATCCTTGGTTTAAAAAGCATATAGGGACCTTGAGTTGATAAATCTTACAAAATCCCTTTGACATAATTCACTGTGCCACACAACTGAACAAAAACTCGAAAAAACTAAAAGACACTGCAAATATACTCCAACTAGGCCAACGACATATCAATTTCAGCTCTTTTACAGTTTTGCAATTACAGCAAGAATTTTGTAAAGAAATACATAAAACAAGTACCTGTATCGGAATCTACACTACTTGAAAGGCTTTGAGCAGAGTACTGCCTCTCCATCTGCTGGTCGTAAACCGACATTATAATCCTTCTAATAAGCAGATCCGCAAAGTATTATGTGAATGATATAATGCCACCTACAAACAGGAACAATCAACTTGCTTCAACTTTATCATTTCTATTGAATTGTTGACTATATCATATATTTATTACCAGCAAGTCAAAGATTATCCGATTAGCCTAAACCTTGATCACCACGATATAGACTTAGCAGTGTCTAACATCATGTTTAAACATGGTTTTAAGTGAGTCCAGCAGAATTTAAATTTGACCCGTGTCATGGTGTAGAAAGTTCTGAACACCTGAAGCAACTAAATTACTTAAACATGCAAAATTATAATTACAAGAATTCTGATATTATTAGGCACGTAAATTTAGTTTATTTTTAATCTTCAAATCAAAGATTGTATATTACTGAGAAAATTAAACGATAGGGTAGCAGTGTTAATAAAAGTAACAGTGGAAATGTCTAAATCAGATAAGAAACAAAAGCAGAGTTATGAAAGTCCCACACACAATCTTATTATAACTAATCAAAACTGAAACGCAATTGACTAAAAATGAAACACGTAAACTCATTTGAACAAACTTTCATATCCTTTACATTATTAATACATGAGAGAGAGAGAGATGAGTTCACCTCAGAAGAACAGCATTTCTTGATGTGTAACATTATTAGTTGATCTGTGGTAAGGACTGATGTGTCGTTCATCAAAAGAGGATAAGTTATTAGGTCCTACTAACGTGTGATAACTCCCAGTGGCAGGGCCGCTCCTTCAACGCCGTGTCTGGATCCTTCGCCGCTGTGGGGTGTAGCTGTGGTGGGGTTCCTACAAAACAACACCGGAAGGGGGGTTTGAGTCCCGCGGCGCCTCCGGTGTAAGAGTAAGAACTCGCTTTTGGGGAAGATAAAGATATATATGAATGCAGGGTGGCTGTGTGTGTATATGAGTGTGAGAGTGTGATTAACCTCAAAACCTTACCTTCTTGCGCTATTTATAGCTCAAGGATAGGGTTTTGGGGTTGGTACCTTTAAATCGTAGCCATCGGTTCTAGGAGCGGAGGCCACCTGGTTGGAGTGGATGTTTTACACGTGTCAGCGCGGGACTGGTCGAGGAATGTTCTGAGCATCATCTGACACGTGACTTGATTATTCCCATGATTGATGTGTGACAGTTGTCTCTGTCGTGTGCTTGGGCCAGTGCCTCACGTGCTGGGATTTCTCAAGGTTGGGCTTGCGGGACTGGGCCAGTCAGGACTGGCAGTGCGCCGGACTAGACCGAATTAGGAGTCCAGGACTAGTCCTTCCAGGAGCTATATGGAGTTAGGAGTCCAGGACTAAACCTTGTAAGAGTTATATGTACTATCATGTGCCCCCCACTCCCTTATGCAGATTTTCTGGATGGAGGAGTAAATTTGGGCTTGTTTGATGAATTTGAGCTTTTGATTGGTGTCTTTAGAAGAATTTGAGCTTTCATTTCCCCCCAGTCCGGATTGTGTTGAGTTCGGCCAACCACGACTAAGGTTTGTTGTTCTTATAAGAATTTGAGCTTTCCTTACCCCCTAGTCCGGATTGGGTTGAGCTCGGCCAATCAGGAGTAAGGTTTGTTGTTCTTAGAAGAATTTGAGCTTTCTTTGCCCCCCCAGTCCAGATTGGGCTGAGTTCGGCCAATCAGGACTAAGGTTGGTTGTTCTTAGAAGAATTTGAGCTTTCCTTGCTCCCCAGTCCGGGTTGCGCTGAGTTCGGCCAATCAGGACTAAGGTTTGTTGTTCTTAGAAGAATTTGAGCTTTACTTGCCCCCCAGTCCGGATTGGGTTGAGTTCGGCCAATCAGGACTAAGGTTGGTTGTCTTTAGAAGAATTTGAGTTTTCTTTGCCCCGCAGTCCGGCTTGCGCTGAGTTCGGCCAATCAGGAGTAAGGTTTGTTGTTCTTAGAAGAATTTGAGTTTTCCTTGCTCCAGTTTGGATTGGGCTGAGTTCGGCCAATCAGGACTAAGGTTGGTTGTTCTTAGAAGAATTTGAGTTTTCCTTGTCCCCCAGTCCGGATTGCGTTGCGTTCAGCCATTCCGGACTAAAGTTTGTTGTCTTTAGAAGAATTTGTGTTTTTCTTGCCTCCCAATCCGGGTTGCGTGGGGTTCAGCCAATCCGGACTAAAGTTTATTGTCTTTAGAAGGATTTGAGCTTGTTTTCTTTAGAAGAATTTGAGCTTTTTTTGTCCCCCAGTCCGGATTGCGTTGAGTTCAGCCATTCCGGACTAAAGTTTGTTGTCTTTAGAAGAATTTGAGCTTTTCTTGTCCCCCAGTCCGAATTGCGTTTGGTTCCGGCATCCAGACTTGGAAGTTGAAACGGTTTTGGGGATTTCCCCCCCCCAATGATTTAAATTTTAATAGCTGTAAGAATTGTGGATAGACGTGCCTCATTATTATCTGTATTAATTACTTTTTTGATGGACAATCCAGATTTTTCCACTTGCCGTGGGCTGTTAGGATTCACCGTGCCTATAAAAGGCACTCATCCCCCTTCTCTTTCTTTTTTACCTTCTCTTCTTTCTCTTGTCGCTTTTCTCTCCTTATTTTCTCTGAAGCTTTTCCGGCGTTTGTCCACGGGAGAACTTGAAGGTTTCTGTTCGTTGCTCGGTCGTCCCCAAATTCTCCATATTCCTTGTCTTTGTAAGTCTCTATTTCTTTCTTTGTTTCTTTCTTTTAGTTTGTTGTCCAACTGGGTTTTGTGTTTCTGCTATAGTGCTTGTGTGTTGTTGTATTTAGTCTTTGGTTGAATGCTTGTGTATATATCTGTATGTGTATTTGTTTTTGCCATACTTTGGTGTTTGATTTTGGTTAATGGTGTTTCTGGAATTAGGGTTTTTTGTTTGGGTCCGGACCTGGTTGCTTAGTCCGGACTGATATATTTTTTTTTGTAATTCGGTTTTTGATGTTTTTGTGTTATTGTGACCTTTGTGTCCGGGGTAATAGGCTAGTTTTAGGGTTTTGTAGTCCGGAGTGGTTACCCTGTTTTGGTGTTTGTTTTGGCTTTTAAGCTTCGGGTCTCCGGACTGTTTGCTTTTGACTTTAATTAAAATTGAACATAGGATAGTCCGAACCATGTAGCTTTGAAGATAAATAAATTATAGGGATTTAGACTAACATTTATCACTTATTTTAGGTTTATGGTCCGGACTAAAGCTCGTGCAAAGGCCTACATTACTTACTATATGGGGCCGTCTGGTTCATATTTAGAATCTTCTAGTGATTCTGAGTGGATTGAGATGGGGGAAAAAGCGTCCACCTCAGACTCCGAAGCTATAACCAAGCTTTCTGTAGCTAGGATTTCCTCTAGGAAGGTGTCTTGCACTCCGGAGGGCTTATGGGTTGACACCCCGGGTTACTTCATCACCAAGAGGGATGAGATAGAGAACAGCTTCTATTATAGAAGTATTAGGTCCGGGTATGCGAAACATCCTGATGCGGGTCCGGGGCCTTACAATAAGGAAGAACTCGACAGGAAGTTCGCGGATAGTATAGTGGCCAAGGAACACTATGAGTTGAACGATGAGTACGCTGTTTTAGATCATGCGGCGCAGGACTCGTCAGTCCGGGCTGCTTTTCAGTTGAACCGCCGGATTGAGTGGAGGTGGCCAGAGCCCGATGAGCAGATTTATCACAGATTGGCCGATGGATTCGTTCCTGTGTGGTTGGAGCATCTTCGCTCCGGATGGAATCCACATTGGCATCTCTTTTTGAAGCATCTCTGTAAGTATAAGTACAAGATGTCTCCCATGCAGATAACTCCCAATGGGATAAAATGGATGTCCTGGTTCATTGATTCCTGCAACCAGTTTAAAGTGCAGCCCACCTTTAAGTTATGGCATCATATTTTCCACCTGGTCCGGTCCATCCAGATGCCTCTGTATGAGATTCGGTTCCGGGCTCCGGAGTGTGGTTATGGTGGATCTTACAGGCCCGTGATTCAACAGTCCTCTTTAAAGCACTGGAATGGGGAGTTGATTATGCTTAGGGGTTTAGATTTATATTACCTTCCCCATATTGCTGCTGAGGGAGTTCGAACTCGGTTCCGTAGGGATGTTCTTTGGGGAGATGCAATCCGGATGATTTTTGCTTTTTGTGAATGTTTGGGTTTCCAGATGACCCGTGATACTTTCATGATTCACAGGACTATGCATAGGCTAGGCTGTAAGCTATTATGTGTTTTATTTTGTTGTGGTTCTTTGTAGTTTTTTTACTAGTGTTTTTTGCTTTGTTTTCTAGCAGGCTTACCACATTATAATCCGGATATGTCTTCTTCGGCATACAGTGAAGCACTTAAGGGTTTGGGAAAAGCTTTCAAGCTACCGAAGAAAGCTGCTGTGGGTGGGTCTGGATCCAATACTTCTGCAGAGGAGGGATCCTAGAGCAATGATGTGTCAAGGCCGGAGGTTGATGTGACTGAGAATGCTCTGGAGCAGGCTGTTGAGCCTGAGGTTGGTGATGAATTCGAGAATCTTGAAGATCTCGAGCCTCTCGGGGAGGTTCCTGATGTTGAATCTGGACGGAAGAAGAAGAGGATCCGGACTCTGGGGTCGAAACCTCCCCGGGGTCAAAACTTTGATTATGGTTCTGGGTCCAGGGTGGATAAGGGGAAAGAAATAGATACCGAGAGTCCGGAGGCCGGGAGTCCGGAGCTAGAAGTTAAGGTTGCACGTTTCATGGCTGGGATTCACACTCAGGATGAGTGGAGGAGGATGAACCAGTCCGGATTCGATGCAACTATGAAGGAATGTTCCCGGATCTGGGGTCAGGTACATTGTTTTTATGTTCTTGTTTTTCTTCTGTTCCTTTGCCTTACTGTAATTTTCTAAGTATCTCTATTAATTGCAGCTTGGTGGCTATATGGTCGGATCTGCTTCTCTGGCCTATAATGAGCTTAAGGATGCCCGGACTGCTATTTCTGATAAGGGTGCTGAGATCAGTAATCTGAGGGATCAAATTGTTGTGAAGGATACTTCTCTGTCCGGACTGAACAAGAACATTACCGATGTCACTACCCGGGCTGAGAATGCTGAAAATGAGGTTTCAGATCTAAAATCCGAACTAGCTGAGCTCTGAAGGCAGATGTCTGCTGTGAGGTCCGAAGCTAAAGTTATTGAAGAGTTCAAGAGATCTGAGGATTATGATAAGGCCATTGCCAATGCTGGTGCTCCGGAGGTTGGTCGTTGCTGGTTGGTTGCGGAGAGACGCATTAAGACCAATCTGGAGGCCGATTGGGATAGCTTTGTTCAGGAGTTTATAAAGGCGAAGGAGGATATAGAGCTTGGATTGGGGGAGCCGGAGCCTTTCGATGGTCCTTGCCCCAGTTTCTTGCCTCCAAATGCTCTGGAGTCTTGATTTTCTTTGAACTGTAATTTGATTTTTGCTTTAAGACCTTTGGTACTTCGTTGTTTGTAATATTTGTACACTGCTCCGGGCTTATTCTAGTGCGGTTAGTTTTTTTAATGTTTGCGTTTGTTGCTGCTATTTTGCTTTTCTATTATAGTTTTTTTTTCCTTAGAAATTTTTTCTAAGTTGTAGTTTTGCTCTAGTCCCGGACTCATATCTAGTCCCGACTAGTGGTTGTTTATTTAGCTTAGAAAATTAATTCTAAGTAAAAATGGTTGCTCTGGTCCTGACTAATTGATTGTCCGGACTAGTGGTTAGGTTTTTTACTTAGAAAAATAATTCTAAGTAAAAATGGTTGCTCTAGTCCTAACTAATAGCTTGTCCGGACTAGTGGTTAGGTTTTTTACTTAGAAAAATAATTCTAAGTAAAAATGGTTGCTCTAGTCCTGACTAATAGCTTGTCCGGACTAGTGGTTAGGTTTTTTACTAAGAAAAATAATTCTAAGTAAAAATGGTTGCTCTAATCCTGACTAATAGCTTGTCCGGACTAGTGGTTAGGGTTTTTACTTAAAAAAATAATTCTAAGTAAAATGGTTGCTCTAGTCCTTACTAATAGCTTGTACAGACTAGTGGTTAGCTTTTTGCTTAAGTAAATAATTCTAAGTAAAAATGGTTGCTCTAGTCCTGACTAATTTCTTGTCCGGACTAGTGATTAGGTTTTTTACTTAGAAAAATAATTCTAAGTAAAGATGGTTGCTCTAGTCCTGACTAATAGCTTGTACGGACTAGTGCTTAGGTTTTTCACTTATAAAAATAATTCTAAGTAAAGATGGTTGCTCTAGTCCTGCCTAATAGCTTGTCTGGACTAGTGGTTAGGTTTTTTACTTAGAAAAATAATTTTAAGTAAAAATGGTTGCTCTAGTCTTGACTAATTTCTTGTCCGGACTAGTGGTTAGCTTTTTTATTTGGAAAAATAATTCTATGTAAAAATGGTTGCTCTAGTCCTGACTAATAGCTTGTCCGGACTAGTGGTTAGGTTTTTTACTTAGAAAATAATTCTAAGCAAAAATGGTTGCTCTAGTCCTGACTAATAGCTTGTCCGGACTAGTGGTTAAGTTTTCAGTTAGAAAAATAATTCGAAGTAAAAATGGTTGCTCTAGTCCTGACTAATAGCTTGTCCGGACTAGTGGTTAGCTTTGATAAATGTAAAGAGAAAATGTTTTTTCATTAATCATTCAAACAAAATATATAGGAAAAACAAGTTGGTTGCTTGCCATATTGGCTACAGGATTTTGGTTGCTTTGTTTGTTCTCCTATTGGTAGAATTTTCTTAGCCTTAGGCCATGCCAAGTATTTGGGACTTCTGAGCCATCCATGTTCAGGAGTTTGTAGGTTCCTAGCCTCAGGACTTCTTTGACCTTGTATGATCCTTCCCATTTGGGCATTAGCTTTCCAGTGTTTGTGGGATCTGATGCTTCTGTGTCTCTAAGGACTAAGTCTCCAACTTGGAAGTTTTTAACTCTGGACTTCTTACTGAAGTGCTCTCTTGTTTTCTCCTTGTATTTTTCCATCATTTCTACAGCTTGGTCCCAAACCTCATCAATTAGCTCCATGTTTGTTCTTAGTCCTTATTCATTTGCTTCTTCTTCAAAGTTTATTGCTCTATGAGAAGGAGATCCCACTTCAATAGGAAGCATTGCTTATGTGCCATAAGCTAGTTTGAATGGAGTTTCTCCAGTGCTTGTCCTGGGTCTTGTCCTGTAGGAACATAGTATGCTTAGTAGTTCTCCTGGCCATTTGTTTTTGCTCTCTTTGAGTCTCTTTTCAATACCCCGAAGTAGGATTCTGTTAGTAACTTCTACTTGGCCGTTTCCTTGGGGATATGCTACTGATGACTTTTTGTGCTTGATCCCGCGTTCCTGAAGGTAGGACTCGAATTCTGATCCGATGAACTGGGGTCCATTGTCTGATACTAGGACTCATGGTATCCCGAACCTCATCAAAATATTGTCCATAAACTTTATGCAGTCTTGTTGATTGATTGTTCTCATTGCTTTCGCTTCAACCCATTTGGTCATGTAATCAATTGAGACTAACAAGTACCTGAGATCTCCTTTGGCCTGGGGAAAGGGTCCAATGATGTCAATACCCCTGACAGCAAAGGGGATAGGTGACAGGACTGAGGATGGTAGGACTGGACTGATCAGGGACACATTGCTGAAGAGCTGGTATTCTTTGCATTTCTTCACGAACTCTATTGCGTCTTGGTGGATAGTTGGCCAGTAGTAGCCTTGTCTTATGATCTTATGGGCTAGGATCTTTGTGGATATGTGATCTCCGCATATCCCTCCATGCACCTTCGTCAAACAGTACTTTGCTTCTTCTGGGCCGATACATTTTAGGATAGGGGATGAGAAAGCCCTGCGGTAGAGTAGTCCTGCTTTGAGATAGAACTTGGCTGCTTTTGCTTTCAATCTTTGATCTTTTCCTTTGTCCTCCGGGAGCTCCCTTTTCTCCAAATATTTTATGAAGGGAGTCATCCATTTCTGGTTGCTTTCGATCTCCAAGACCTCTCCGGATTCAATAGATGGTTTGTGGAGTTCTTCGAAGTAAACTGAGCAGTCCATATCTGATGAGTTCTGGACTAATTTGGATAGAATATCCGCTTCTTCGTTTTCTTCTCAACATATCTGAAGGACTTGATGCTTTGGGATTGAGGCTAAGTAACTTTGAACCAGTGTTTGGTACTTCATCAGAATAGGGTCATTTGCTATGTATTCTCCATTTGTTTGTTTGACCACTATTTGGGAGTCGTTGTAGATTTTTAAGTCCTGGACCCTCAGAGTCCTGGAGAGCTTTAGTCCTGCAATCAACGCCTCATATTCTGTCTGACTGTTTGTTGCAGGGAAGCCGAAAGATATAGATGTTTGGATCGTGAATCCTTCAGGACTTTTGAGTATGAGTCCGGCTCCCAACCTTTCGCTTGTTGAAGAACCATATACTTTGAAGGTCCAGGCTCCCGGACTTGCATCTTGTTCTGTCTCTGGATCCATGTTCATTGGTTCTGGTTCTTCTTCTAGGAAGTTGTATTCGATTATGAAATCTGCAAGTGTTTGAGCTTTAATGGCAATGAAGCTTAAATTAAACTGGCTCAACTCCACAGCCCAATTGACAAGTCTTCCCGAGATATCTGGCTTGAGAATTATCTTTCTTAGAGGCTAATTTGTTACCATCCTTATTTTTCTTCCTTGGAAGTAGTGCCTGAGCTTTCTTGAAGTTGTGACTAAGTCGAAGGCAAACTTCTCCAGTCTTGGGTATCTGGTTTCTGCATCTTTAAGGTTTTGGCTTATGTAGTAGACTGGTTGTTGTCTTCCATTCTCTTCCCTGATCAGGGCGGCTCCTACTGCTTGTGCTCCTGCTGATAAGTATAAGTAGAGAGGCTCTCCTGGCTGAGCTTTAGTTAGGACTGGTGGCTGAGAGAGGTAGGACTTTATTTCCTCAAATGCCTTTTGAAACTCCGGACTCCAGTTCACCTCTTTCTTGTTGCTTGCTCCTTTGAGTAAATCAAAGAATGGTAAGCACCTTTCTGCTAGCTATGAGACAAATCTCCTGAGTGTTGCTAGGGATCCTGCTAACTTCTGCACATCTCTTTGGGTCCTAGGAGCCCTCATTTCCTAGATTGCTTTTATTTTCTCCGGATCGGCATCTATGTCTCTTTTGCTGATCATGAATCCTAGGAACTTGCCTGCTCCTACGCCGAAGGTACATCTCTCCAGGTTCAGTTTGAGTTGGTTCTTTCTTAGGTTGTCAAAGCACTCCTTCAGATCTTCTACATGTCCTGGTATAATTGTTGATTTGGAAATCATATCGCCGACATAGCACTCCAAGTTCCTCCCAATCTGGGACTTGAATATCTTGTTCATGTCTCTCTGGTAAGTTGATACTGCGCTTGTCAGTCCGAAGGGCAGCATCACATAAGCGTAGACTGCTCTGTGAGTTATGAATATTGTTTTAGGTATGTCCTTCGGGTTCATCTTGATCTGGTTGTATCCGGAGAAAGCGTCCATAAAACTTAGCATGATGTGTCCGGAGGTAGCATCTATCAATTGATCAATATTTGGGAGAGGGTATGGGTCCTTCGGGCATGCATCATTCAGATCAGTGTAGTCCACGCACATTCTCCATTTGCCATTGGACTTCTTCACCATAACAACATTAGCTAGCCACTCCGGATATTTGATTTCTTTGATGATTCCTGCTTTGAGTAACTTTTCCACTTCTTTGTCTATGGCCTTTCGCCTCTCCGAGGCAAAATTTCTTCTCTTTTGTTTGACTGGTTTTCTGTTGGGGTTGACGTCCAAGCTATGCATTGCTATAGACTCATGTAGTCCGGGCATGTCTCTTGGACTCCAGGAAAAAACATCTTTGTACTCCCGGAGCAGGGACACTAATCTTTCCTTGAAGGACTCCTCGAGTCCTGACCCAACTTTTACCTTTTTGTTCGGACTATTTTCATCAACCCAGACTTCTTCTGTTTTGACTGCAGCTTCGATTTTTGCTTGTTCTTTGTTTGAAACCATTTGATGAATTCGGGCTTCAGAGTTGTTCTTCAGATAGGAGTTTTCTTGTTCTGATTCTTTGGTTGCTTGCATGGTAGGACTAGCTTGGTCTAGGACCTGATTTGCCTTGTCGACTACCATTACTTGGTTGTTTGCCGGTCCTTCCGGACTTGTTATATTTGCTTCTTGGTCCGGACTTGACTCAATGAGTTGTACTTCTTTTGTTGTTTCTTCCCTCGGTCGGGGTCGGTGCTTCTTAATGCTTTGTTGCTTGCGAAGGATTGTTGCATTCCTTTTGTTGTTCTGGTGGGTTTCTGCCATGACTAACCCCTGGGTGTAGCATGTTTCAGCAACTCCATAATCTCCTTTTATTTCCCCGAATCCTGTCGGGGTTGGAACTTGATCTTGAGATGGGAGATTGAATTTATCGCTTGCATCATTATTAAAGCTGATCTGCCAATGATTCCATTGTATGACGAAGGAGCGTTGATTACATAAAACTTGATGACATGAGTCACTTGGTTAGGAGTGGTTCCAAAATGAACTGGTAGATATAAAGTTCCTTGAATCGGGACTAAGTTGTGTCCGAACCCGTAGAGTGAGTCCTCTCGGCACTCGTTTGAGCAGACGTTCCCTAAATGCATTTGATCCAATGTGTGCTTGAAGAGAATATTTACTGAGAAACCATTGTCTATGAGCATTCTTCTTACTTCATTATCAAAGATGTCCAAAGTGACCACTAAGACTGCATTGTGATAAGGGTTTACTCCTTCATAGTCCTTACTGCTGAAGGATATCACCAAGTCTGTGAGTGATTGGATTGAGAGCACTTATTTGCCAAAGTCTGGGCTCCGAGGTGGGGAGTGGGAGCCTCCTAGGACTAAGTTGACTACATTATTTCCTCTCTTTTGAGCTTCCCCTCTGTTGTTGCCGTCCCGGAGCAAGTACTTGTTCATGTTTCCTTTTTTCACTTGGTTCTCAATGAAGTACTTGAGTGATAAGCAATTCTCGGTCTTGTGGTCATGGGTCTCATGATATTCACACTGCCTATTATAGGGCCTGCTCTTCGGAGGAGTTTGCATTGGCTTCGGGGGATAATAGAAAGGTTTGTCTTTTACCTCCTTCAAGATTTCCTCCCGGGTCAATGTTGAGAGGAGTCCAGTCCGGCTCCTGCTTCGGCTCCCGGGGTTGCTTCGCGGGTCCTGGATCGCTCTTTGCCCCCCGCTTAGGACCAAGTCTCTGAAAAACCGGAGTAGATTGTCTTTCTTGGCTTTGTTGGTTTTTCTTGAACTTCTTATCCTGATGGTAACTCCCTTTCGGTTGGTCATCAGTGTTTTTTCTCCTGGACCCCCCATTTCGGGTCATCCTCATTGCCTGGAGCACATTTGTTTCTTTTATGAATCTGGTAGCCATGGAGTAAGCTACTGCCATACTTTGCGGCTCCTTATTGATTAGTTCTACGATATATCTCTCATTGTGCTCCGGGTCCAAGTTTCTCCTGAAAATGCTCAAAGCTTCCCGCTCATCTAAACTCGAGACTTTGTTGATTGCTTCTGGGAACCGGCATATATATGCAGAGAGAGATTCGTTGTCATGCTTCCGGATTTTCTCCAGGTGACACATGTGCATTTCGTGCATTTCGTTTGCCCGAAATCTCCGAAGGAAGGAAGCGCGGAACTCCTTCCAACTATGGATGCTGAGGGAGGGATCCCGCTGAACCATCTCTGGGACCCTCCCTTAAGAGTTGAGGCGCAGAACCTTGATTTCGTCAGGTCATTGTAGTAATATATTTGCGCTATCTGCTCAAAGTAGTTCAGGTGCTCCTCCGAGTCTCCCAGACCATCAAAGGAGTCAAAGTTGTAATGGTTCAAGTTCCGCTGCCGGGGAATGACTTCCAAGGAGTGGCTTAAAGGAGTTAATATTTCTCCAATTTCTACTCCTGAGTCTCTGTCCATCTTTCTTTACAATTCATATATCATGTCTTTTAGGTGCTTCTGCTTCTCTTCTCCTTCATCATCGGAAATTAGCTCCGGAGTAGGATCTCTCCGGGTTCTCTTGCTCCTGGACTTGGCCAGTAGTTTCTCTTCTTCTAGCTGCATTCTTTTTTGGATCTTTAGCTCAAGTTTTGCTTCTTCCTCTTTCCTGATTTGCTCCCGCACCTCTTCCAACTTTCTCTGTTTAGCAGCTTTTGCTTCTTTTTTATTACCTTGGTCTTTTTTGCTTTTCTTTCTCTTGGCTCCAATTCGGTCAAAAACAGATCTCTTAGATTGCTGGGAGTCCCCAGACTCCTCCGGTTCCTCCTCGAGTTCGGCTTCTTCCTGGAGCCGGGTTTGCTCCTGCCTGTAGAGCCTGATTGCTTCTGTCAGTTCATCACTTGTAAGGTTGGCCATGTGTTCTTCGGCCACCGGGACATTAGTGTACTTGTATTGGTTCAGCTCAATAAGGCTTCTGGCGTCCCTGGTGTTTACAATTCTCTCCACTACGGGAGTGTATGTATCCTTCGCCGTTGTGGGGGTGTATCTGTGGTGGGGTTCCTACAAAACAACACCGGAAGAGGGGTTTGGGTCCCGCGGCGTCTCCGGTGTGAGAGTAAGAACTCGCTTTTGGGGAAGATGAAGATAGATATGAATGCAGGGTGGTTGTGTGTGTATATGAGTGTGAGAGTGTGATTAACCTCAAAACGTTACCTTCTTGGGCTATTTATAGCCCAAGGATAGGGTTTTGGGGTTGGTACCTTTAAATCGTATCCATCGGTTCTAGGAGCGGAGGACACCTGGTTGGAGTGGATGCTTTACACGTGTCAGCGCGGGACTGGTCGAGGAATGTTCTGAGGATCCTCTGACACGTGCCCTGATTATTCCCATGATTGAAGTGTGACAGTTGTCTCTGTCGTATGATTGGGTCAGTGCCTCACGTGCTGGGATTTCTCAAGTTGGGCTTGCGGGACTGGGCCAGTCAGGACTGTCAGTGCGCGGGACTAGACCGAGTTAGGAGTTCAGGACTAGTCCTTTCAGAAGTTATATGGAGTTAGGAGTCCAGGACTAGAACTTGCAAGAGCTATATGTACTATCAACATGTGCCATGTATCTGTCTATTACAGTAGCTTATCAATGAGTATTACCATTATTATCATTATTCTATCCATTTTCCTTTTGATGTTGAATATATATTAATTTCATTTTCTTTTCCTTTTTGAGATAGTATTTTAAGTCTTTTGTTATCATTATTTAGTTAAGATAATACTAAATTCAATCATCAATACTGAATTCAATCATCTAGCTGAATCTTACTAAATTTTGGTAATACGTTACTCCTTCCGTCCCGGCTAATTATTTACATTTGGTTTGGGCACGAAGGTTAAAAAATATGTTTAAAGTAGTGAAAAAGATAAAGAAAAGTGGTTGAAGTTGTGGAACCCATTAATTTTTAATGTATAAAAAGAAAATAGTGGAGTTAAAATAGCGTGAAAAAGTAGGAAAAATGGAAAAATGGTGGGACTCATTGATTATTTTTGATAAGTTTTGGAATGTAAAGAATTTGATAAGACATTTCAAAAAGGAAACCGTAAAGAAATGGTTGGTACAGAGGGATAGGGAGTATTAAGTTTGCCTGCAAATGAAAGTTTGTCTAGTTTGTATTTTACAAAAATTGCAACCCTTCCAATTTTGAAAGTTTTTCAAGCTTGTAAAATTGTAACCCCGCAACATACCCCGAATATAATTGTTTTGCTTTACATTACAGGGTAAAATGGAAGATACGACAGATATTGGAAAGAGCAGGAAGTTTCGAGTTGACAAAAGGCCAAAATTTCATCTTAAAAATCACAAGATCCACCCTTGATTAAGATTGTGAACTTTTTTCCCCTTTTTCATGTACACAAGAGCAATATAATAAAGTTGGTCTACGTCTATCATAAATTTTGTACCTACAATCTAAATAATTGCACAATATATCAAGAAAGGTCACTGTCAAAACGTAATCTACAAATCAAAAATAATTATCTCAACTACCAAATGTGTCGCCCACACATGTAAACTCCATTTCAAATTTCAATTAAGTTGTGCTCCCAAGATTTTATGGGAGAGAAGAGAAGAGAAGAAATAGGAAGAGAGGAGAAAAGATATAATATGAAGCTTTCATGTGCTCCCGAGTTTAGGTTAAAAGAGGAGAGAAAGTGATAAATAAAGGGGTTGGGGGGGTTAAAAAGAAAGGGCAAAGACCAGACAGCCATTAAACTTAAGTTGTAAATGTTTCTACACCATCAGAAAATAAGACACAGGCCTGTCTCTTTGCGAGACAAGGGGCATAATATGCATTAAAGCCCACATACAGTATGGATTTCATTAGATACAGGAACAAGCATATACCCCAGTTTATAATGAGCTGAAACAGAATTTGGATTTCTCAATCACAATGGGTGAGATTATTTATCAATTTTCACAACAGAGAAAACTTTGGGATGTAAACCCTATTTCTTTCTACCCTGGGACAATATACCTTTGCAGCTGCTTATTACTCAGACATCACAATGGTTCTCATGTAGTAGTTCGGTTCAATTGTTTTAGTTGAACAAATCCGAAGACTCCTCGACTATTTATCTTCTCTCTTCTTTTCCTTTGGTGATCAAAACTTCTCACCCAACTCTTTTACTCTCATAATCTACTACTCTGGCCCCGTTGATGGAATCTGTAGTTCCATTCACGTTCCTTGCCAATTCTGCTGCGACTCCAATATAAGTTTGTGGTGTCAAGTTTAAGAGATTTGTTTTTGCATCTTTCGGTATATCCAGCCCCACAATGAACTCCATTATACTTTCCCTGGTAATTCCTTTTCCTCTAGTTAGCGCTTTCAGTTTCTCATACGGCTCTGGAACCCCATACCTACGCATGACCTACATAGTAGACATAAAAATATGAAACAAAAAATAAAAAATTTAACATAAAGAAATGACAATTATTAGAAGACTTTTGTGTTGATATACGCGTAGAGTAGAGACCACAAAAATAGGCACTACTAAAACGCTGGATGCTCTGCAAATGCATGTTCTCAATTGCCATCTAAAATTATACAGAAACTATGGACACTGCTTGGAGTCATATACAAATAGGCACTCAACTAGTTTCACTTACGAAACCTGGAAATTGTAGAAAAATCATCATCTTAATAAAGTTAATAAACTTTCACGCGCATAAAAGCATCCATAATAGCCAATCTATTACCCTAATTTTACATCGATAGACTGCATCCAGTCTAATCATATTCAAATATGCAATCCCCAACAAACAGGGGAAAAAAATAGTCATATATGTAATATATTTTCATGCGGTCAACCCAAATAGTGTATAAATTAGGTTACCCTATAGCAAGGCACTTGCTCTCTAACCGATCTACCATAGGCTATAAGTGGTAACCTGAGGCGCTGTGCCATGTTGTCTTTGCACTTTACAGAATGTTCAAAAGAACTTTTAGCTTCAAGGAATGCAAAATGCTAGATGCAGCATTTTTGTTGTTTCTATTTAGGGTCAAAGAAGAATTCATACATTTCAAAAGAATGGGACTTGAAAGCTCATAAAAAGGTGATAGCAGATTTCATGAAGTTGGTACATATGTTTGAGTATAATTATCTACTTTTTATATCCCAAAGTAATTAGGCATCTGCTTCCAAAAAGTAATTAAACAAAAAGGATTAGAAGTGTAAACTTTACAATTATTCTGTTAAATAAGTATTATTTCTTAACCTAAACAGAAAATTATTCTTAAACTAGAATTCACTTTAGTAGCATTAATTTTCGTAATTCGGGAACCCTGGTACTAGAATTAGATTAAAACTTTATATTGAAGTAGGAAATGCTAGACCCAAAAAGTTGTCCCCAAATAAATTCCGAAATGCATGTGTCACGTATTAATTGGTTACATTAATTATAAAAAATAATGGACCCCACGTGTATACATATAAATCCACTAATTAAAAACTTGCCAACTCATATTTGGGAAAAGTTTTGGGGAAACATTTGGGTTGCCTAGCAGCACTAATTTTAATAATATACAAGAATAAGATAATCATACAATGAACGCAGAATTGAGTCTCACTTTAAGCTTTTAGCTTTTGATTTACTATGGACATACACTTGATGCTTATTCATGGTACTAGTGGTATTTCTGCATCCATGATGCTTACTAATGTATACCACGCATCTGCTCCACCTTATAAAATATTATTTGATATTCCTTCTTACAAGGAATCAGACACAGGACTACGATTGAAATATGTCAGAAATATAATAGACAGCTTATCACAATACGAGGTGATTTACTTACAGTTTGTATCGGTTCTGCAAGCACCTCCCATGCTTGATTCAGATCTTTATATAAAGCAGCTTCATTAACCTATCACAAAAAAAAAAAAAAAAAAATTATCGAGTGAACAAAGAGCAATGTTGACGGACTAGAATGAAGTGCCTCCTAGAATGTGTATATTTGAAGTATCTAACAAAAAGCCACATGTACTGATTTGGCCCTTTTTTTACACTAGACAAAGTGCCTGCACTCTACTGCCAATTTAGCACCCATACCCTAATGGCCTAATCAAAGTGTCAATTATCCGGCACGGGTAATCAAAGATAAATTGAAGAGTTACCAATAAACACGGGCACTCAAATATAAATTGAGGAGTCTTTAATAAAGAGTGATGGGTGCTGAATTGTTGGGTATTACAAGTTAGACATGTAGTCATTTATTGTCCAGAAATCAATATCAGACTACAGTTGCAATTAGCAAATAATGCTCCTAAAGCAACAAACAATTTCCAGTGGGTTAATCAATTTGCTGCTTAAAATGAAGACAAAGGTCAATGGTGACAGTCGTCACTTGCAAACATATATTGAGTGACTCGAGCTTCACAAAAAAGGAACCATCAACTGTGATTTAGTTTACTCACTACCACACATTTACATTGCAAACGGAAACAGGATTTTGGTATATACATTAAGGACCACCAAGATACAAATAAAACTTATTCACCTGAAGCTTGGATATACCCTGTAATGCACTTCTGTATGCAAGAAGTGCATGTCCTAATGCCACGCCCATGTTTCGAAGGACAGTAGAATCAGTTAAATCCCGCTGTAATGATAAAGTACAAAGAAAATTAATACCACGGATTGTAGAATCATGTCACAAGCTACAAATGGTGAAGAAAGCGGCACAGTCAAACATTTCTATATATGTCCTTACAAGCTTGATCAAAAGATGACTGTAATTTTACTAAGAAAACACAATGATAATGCCGTAAATCACGTTTAAGTCTATAATTTCTTTTATATAGCTACCTATGTGGGTTTTAAGCTCAAAGATTCATAGAAAGTGAACACAGAAGGTAAACACATACCTGCCACCGGGAGATAGGCAGCTTACTGCTGAAGTGAGATAGATATGCATTGGCAATACCAAGATTGCCTTCACTATTTTCGAAATCAATTGGGTTCACCTTGTGAGGCATTGTTGAAGACCCAACCTCACCAGCCTTTGTTATCTGCTCAACACCATGGACTGTTTTTGTTAGTAATTATACTACAAATTCAAGCATTTTGAAGAGTTTTTTTAGCAGAATGCTTACCTGCTTGAAGTAACCTAACGAAATGTATCCCCATATATCTCTATCAAAATCAACCAATATGTTGTTGAACCGGACGATTGTATCAAAAAGTTTTGCCATATAGTCATGAGGTTCAATCTGCAGAACACGTGTACTTATGAGAGCCATATACACACACAGCTGGCATGTGCTCTATGTATATAGAACACACTAGACATGGACAAAAAATATCCTTGTAACTGCTTCATTGCCAATGACGCCATTGCAGTTTGCACAATCAACGAAAATTACTTAATTTGTGCAATTGCCTCCAGATAGCTATAACTAAGCTTTGAATAGAGGCAAAACTTGTGTAAGATAAAGTTTAAACTACTATCTATCTTGTTCAGTAAATTTGCGAAACAAAATACACAGGTACACAATTGACAACTATAGCAGTTTATGAAACATTTATTGCATATTGGCAGACCTGTGTTACGTATGCATTAAAGCTCAGGCCCAGACATGTTACGAATTCTTCAGCGATATGAGGCCAGTCAACATCAGGATATGCAACAAGATGAGCATTGTAGTTGCCAACTGCACCAGCAAATTTTCCGAATATCTCAACTTTAGAGACATCATCCCTTTCTCTACTTAACCTCTCCGCAAAAATTATCATTTCCTTCCCCAATGTTGTAGGTGAAGCTGGCTACAGGATATTGCATACAGTGAGTAATTTTTTCATGATTATTTGGTTACTAGTAAATTATTATTAGGTATCTAGTTTCATTTAACGTAGGAAATTGAGGAATCACTATCCAAATTGTTAAGAATGCATAGTTTGTTACGTTTTTCATGGACCTAACATCAAAGGTTTGTGCAATTAATAGTAAGACATCTGTATCAAGTCATTGTCGATGGTCATTTTCTGTAACGATCTCCACATTAATTTTAAGAAATGTCTTAAGAAGATTTGACTTCAAAGACTGATTACCCAACTAAAATGGATTGCCAAGTTATAATTATTTCTTCTCTTATTTCACATACTCCTAGAATGGCAATGTCTTAACCTACAGATGTGCCCTATCAGTAAGATCGATTCTCTAGCATTTGTCCAAAAAGAAAGCTCAATTACCTGACCATGGGTACGAGAAAGCATAGGTATATGAGCATTTGCTTCTGCCATGTCACGAATTGACTTTATCAACTCATCCATGGCAGGAAGTATGACAAGGTTAACTGCTTTGTTCAGCATCAAACCGTGGGCCAGATTGTTGATGTCCTCAGACGTGCAGGAAAAATGAAAAAATTCAAGCACCTACAATTATGTACAGGAATTCGTCATCTTAATAATTAAGCCACATGGAAAAGCAGACTCTAATAAAATCATATAAATGCATGATATATTCAACTTGCTAGTAACTTAAGGGACTTGATCCAGACCTTGGCTATTTCAGGATCAGATTGACATTTTTCTTTCAAGAAATACTCCACTGCTTTCACATCATGGTTGGTTACTTTTTCAATTTTTTTAACCTCCAAAGCATCACTTATGCTAAAATCATCAACCAAGCTTTCTAAGTATGACTGAGCATCTTCTGTAAAGCTTGGCACCTCGGTCACTTCAGGAATTTGCGAAAGTTTCAACAACCATTGTATCTGTTACATTCAACACCAATGAACAAATGTATTAGAACAATAGTCCGATTACATCTGCCCTTCTCCTCGAAACAAATGGAGCAGATTATGAATTGTGAAATAACGAAATCCGAAGCATATAGAATCATAACAGTAAACGGACTATTCTAGTATGCAAACATTTGTTTTCCAAGATGAAACCTTTTATCACATATGAGAGCTTTTCCATGCTTTTTTATTCTTACATGCCCAGTGTTGCAAACTTTTTAGCTTATAAGGTGCCCAACAGACACAGCAAGGACTTCTGTACGCATAAATTATACTAGAGAACTTAAGTTGCCACCTTCAGACAGCCACACTTTTAAACTTTTTCTTAAGAACTTAAGATGCAAACAAGTGTGTCTCTAACTAAAAAGATGTCTTCTGGATGTAAGAAATGCTGTCAAGCTGTCTATGACATCTGAGCTCAAAAATTAATATTCAATAAAGAATAAATAACCAAAAAGGTCAACATGTATTAAAAAGAATTGGGATGTAACAAGTTTAGAATGGTAAGAACATGAAGAAAGGCCACAATGTAGATGCAATATAGATCATATTTCAGGCTTTTTCCCAATTACTTCCCATTAATCTTTATATAAACTCAAATCACTTGAACCAGAACAAAATGGAAATATATTATTCTAAATCATAATTTAATACAAGATTGCTGTGTAAAACGATCTGTAATCTTACTTGCAATGCTTCAATGCACATAAAACCACCAAGACAAAATTTCAGATTAACATGATATCCTGAAACCACATAGAGGCGTTACGAAAAAATACCTCAACTAGAACTCTAAAGTGTATTAGGCCATATTCACTCAAATAAGGAGACAGATCCTTCACTTTATTCCAATACCGACCATCCAATGGGCATAAAGCTGTTAAACTTGTGAGCTCCATTTCAGGAGAATATTCAGCAGACATTCCTTTGGCCTGTAACATAACCGAAACAAATCCTCACTCAAAACAATTTAACAGCACTACCTCCAACAAACGTTCACCACCAATATTCAACATCATTTACAACGAACAACAATTGAGCCACAAAATATTGCTTCTAAAATCCTACACCAAATTTAAATTTAAACGATCGAACAGTTACTTCATTCGAGCATTGAATTATCTTACTCTGACTAAGAAAATGTAATTAAAACTTGGCAAAAACCGTAAAGCTCTCTCACAAACTATCTTAAACTAAAAACCTGTAATAACAATCTGACCGTAAAAAATACTAGTTTATAATACTCCAACAAACAATTTTACAGCAACACCTCCAACAAATGTTCATCACCAATATTCAAAATCATCTACAAGGAACAGCAATTCAAGTATTGAGCCACAAAATATTGCTTCCGAAATCCTAATCAAAATTCAAAGACATAGGATCAAACCATTACTTCGTTCGAGCACTGAAATATCATACTATAACTACCAAAATGTAATTAAAACTTACTTTATTCGAGCCCATTGAATTATCATACTCCAACTAACAAAATTTAACTAAAACTTACACAAAAACCGTAAAGCTCTACCGCAAATTAGTTTATAATACACACACTCTCTTTGTAGGTTTTAAGCTGAACTAGTTTGCATTAAAGCAAATACTACATATACATACAAATGTTTAAAGGTACCTTGTAGAGATGTCCGTTGTTGTGTTTAGTGGCGGCACTGAAAGAGCAGGGACGAGAAGGGAGTGTGGAGAAGAAGCGAACAAGTGGAGGAGAGAAAGGAGCGCCTCGGGATTGATGAAAAGAGGTTTTTGTTAAAGTTGGATTAGTGGTGTTTGAAACCCTAGAAACACAACCAGTTGAGTCCATGTTCCGACAGCAATTTCAGTTTGAGTTTGAGTTATGTTCCGGCTTGGCTGGCTTAACCCTAAGTTCTGAAATGCGCTCTACCCTTTCAAACCAATTGCGCCGTTTGCTTTTTTCATTTGTTTTACACGGTGTTTATTATTTTTTAAAAAAAAACTAGCACAATAGGCACCATTCATTTTTTTTATGCAACATGTAATTATAAATTTTTTTCCCATTTTTTTTGACTAATATGACTTATAACATTACAAGTATCTATTCTCAATAATTCATGGGTGAGCCAGAGTCGAATCCAGGTCCTGGGACGACAGAGGATAATGTTCTTAGTTGTTTTTTATTTGTAAATATTGTATAATGTCTAACGTATATCAAATACAAATTGATTGTTTATCAATGTGTATTATTTTCATACAAGACATTACCAAATTATACAACGATTCTAATATAGCTTATTAAATATATATATATATATATATTTGTTTCTGTTGTATAATTTATATTTAATGAATGAATATAAACAGGGTAGTCAGTGTACGTTTAAAATAAAACGATTAAACTTTATCAGTAAAATGATATTTGTATGTTTACAAAGAACAAACTAAAAATTAACATATATATTGAATACAGAGTTGACCAAAAAAATTTGAATTTATTTAAATAAACTATATGTACTAGTCTATATTATTACTGAGTTCACTACTAACTTACAATTAACTTACTAAATTTAAAAAGATAAAAAATGCATAACTGAAATCAGAACGACTTGTAATCATAATATACAATATAATGTAAAATTTACAGTACTGTTAATATAAAAGTTCATTTTAATGAGAAATGTTAATTTTCAAAATTCAACGTATGTATGTATGGAAAAATGTTAACTTCTTATTTATACTACTTTTAATAAAGTAAGATTAAGTTATATGTGTGTGTTAGCATGTAAATTATCGTATGTTATATTTTTTAGTAAATTACAGTGGTTTCATTTATTTATATGCTAAATATCTGATTTATGTACATGTATAATCATTATTAACATCTAATGAGGCAATTGATAACTTAAATAACATGCATTTATAATTATTCAAAAATTAAAATTATGTAATAAATAAATTGCAATAATTTATATATGATATTCACATTATCACTAATAAACAATCCATATCTATTTTTTACGCAACCGAGTATCAATTATGGTTGTAACATAAAAATAAATTACATATTGTAAAGACTTATTATTGATATTCATGATTTTTTTAAAGAATTTGAAGGAAAAATTATAATTATATCGTTATTAAACCTTTTTTAAGTTTATTTCATTACGACTCTAATATTTCTTCATATAATAATTTGATAACATTGTATACTATTCTCCTAAAATTAAATATTTTTCAATTTGATAAAATTTTATAAATATCAGTTGAATTCAAATTATTGAACAATATATATTTTTTATTTTAAATAGTATAAAATGCATTGAATCAAATGCTAAAATATAGTATAAATATAACTTTTATTTGAATAATTTAAAATATTAAAATAATTCAAAATATATGTACAATATTATCTTGATCAACGAATATTGTTTATTTAAAAGAATTCTTTTTTTAAAAGCTAGTTTTTTTAAGTAAAAAATAAAAAATAAATTAATTTAATATATCATCGTAGTTTTAACAAATCTCGTGCGATCTCATATCAAATTTCGAATATTTTTTTTTTTGAAACTTGCTAGCTCAATTCATTCAAATCAACACGTCATATGCAAGGGCCTCCAACAAACACGTAGGAGGAGACGTGAATACATTATAGGAATTTACTAAACACGGGATTCTAGCTACCTCATGCGCTACCCTGTTAGCATTTTTCCTGATAAAAACAACTGAAACTCTATTTAAGCTACTGAGGATCTGCTTGCACTCTTCCACTATTTCGCCAACCTCCAAGTAGTTCGTACAAACCTTTTGAATTGCATTAACAGTGATCTGTGAATCCGATTCCACTGTTATCTCTTCATCTTGCATCCTTAGTTCTTTAATCCACGACAAAGCTTCGCGAACACCAATAGTCTCGGCATCTACTACTGATACTTCACCACTGCATTTGTAGGTTCTGGCTGCCATGAAGTTGCCTGTATCATTCCTCAGCACCATTCCTACTGCGAAGGCATTTGTACCTGGGTAGACAGATGCATCAACATTAAGTTTAAAAGTTCCAGTTGCAGGGAGTTTCCATTTTGCACTGACCCGTGGCATTGTTTCTCGACCATCTGCTCTTCCTGGAGCATTATCTTCTTGTTTTTTCCGTGCTTGAAACCAGTCTGACTGTATTCGAAGGCTGCTGTCCATGGCAAAATCTGGTGTGGCTATCTTCCCTTCCCATACCTTCTTGTTTCGCCAGTACCAAATACCCCATAAAGTCACACAAATTTTCACCTTCTCCTCACTTGTTGCAGAGCTAAGCTTGTGTAGTAACCATTCCGGGGCAGATTCCGTTTGGCTCCAGTCATAAACCAATCCAACACGGTTCCAGCATCCAGTAGCAAAACTACAATCAAAGAACATATGTAACATATGCTCGACATCCCCTGTACACATGGGACATGTAATGGGAATTCTGACTCCCATGGAGCTCAGTCTCCATCGGACTGGAACGACATTTCGACAAAAATGCCACACAAACACCTTGATTTTATGAGGTAACTGCAGATGCCAGATACTTTTCCATCCTGTGCTTTGCGGAACACCATTATCACCAAAGTGAGCATCATACCAGAATCGATACGCATGCTTAGCTGTGTAGGCACCATCAGTCAAGTTCATGACAAAGGGTCGTAGGGAGCAGAAAGCATGACATACTGTATGACGGAATTGCCTGGGCTACATTCCTTATTAGCACCGTTTTCCCACCTTGAGACATTGGTTTAGTTTGCCAGTGCTGAATCTTCTTACTGGCCTTCTCCTTTATGTAACTAAACACCCTTCTCTTCGATCATCCTACCAAAGATGGCAACCCAAGATACATTGTATTTGTGATCCCATTATGCACCTGCAGAATCTGTGATATTTCAGTTTGCTTAGCTTGATTAACATTCGCACTAAAATAAACTCCCGACTTCTGAAAGTTTATAGATTGGCCTGAATATTTCTCATACCTGACAAGGAGGTTTTTTATGTTTCTTGCTTCCTCAGTAGTAGCTCTAAAGAATAGAAAGCTGTCGTCAGCAAACAAGAGGTGGGAGATCGTTGGTGCTGCTGGGCTAATTCGACAACCATGAATCATATCATTGGCAGAAGCATCATCAATTGCATTTGACAGGCCTTCAACACACAACAAGAATAGGTAAGGGGAGAGCGGGTCGCCCTGTCTCAATCCTTTCTTAGGGAGAACTGGTCCAATAAGAGAGCCATTTAGAGTGAAATTATACGTGACTATTTTGACACATAACATTGTCCACTCAATCCATTTATCATAGAATCCCATAGCTTTCATTCATCTTTGCAGAAGGGACCAATTTACCTTGTCATATGCCTTGCTGATGTCCAACTTCAGAGCAACTTCTCCTACCCTTCCCTTCTTTTTGCGAGACATATGGTGAATCACCTCAAAAGCTATGAGTACATTATCTGTAATACCTCTGTTTTTTATAAACACAGATTGGTTTTCCGAAATTAGAGACGGAAGCACCTCTTGCAATCTATTAGCCAACACATTTTCCATAATCCGATAGAGTACATTGCACAGAGCAATGGGTCTTAAGTCTCTCATATTAGAAGCATGCTCCTTCTTTGGGATCAAGACCACATTTGTACTGTTGAGGTCCCCTGGAAATTCCTTTCTTTTAATCTACTGCGTATATTGCTTAAACACCTCATGTCCCATCACTTTCCAAAAACTTTGAAAAAACGCTGGATTGAGTCCGTCAGGGCCCCCAGCTTTATCAGGGTGCATTTGCTTTAATGCTGTAGTAAACTCATCAAATGTGAACTCCTCTGTCAGCTTTCGATTTTGCTCTGCAGATAACATCCTATGACTATCAGGCATTGTCATATTATTTATCCCTTCCTCTTCAGTAAACAACTTGGCAAAATACTCCCGAACAATTTCAGACATTCCATCGTGGTCCTCAACTCTTTCTCCAGCATCATTTGTCAGAAAAGCAATTTTATTTGCCTTTTTCTTTGCAGAGGCAGAGGCATGAAAGAACCTCGTATTATCATCTCCTTCTCGTAGCCAAAATAGTTTAGCACGCTGTTTCCAATAAATTTCTTCCTGAAGTAAAAGTGTATTCAACTGTTCTTTCTCACTTAGATACTTCTTAACATTCTCAGCATCCTCACAGTCTACGAGCTCTTCTAAGTTTGCCTTATGCTTTCTTATTTTTTCTCTGAATTTATGAAAGAACGATCTTCCCCACCTGGCCATGAACGAGGTGATTTCAACAATTTTTGGGAGAAGGTGTAATATTGGAGTCGAAACCCAAATTTCAGAAACTTCCTTAACAAAGTCTGGTTCTTTTAACCAAATGTTCTCAAATCGGAAACGCCACTCCTTCTTTGATATCTCCGTGCTTAAAAGATCCAACACAATCGGTTCATGATCGGAAACTGGCGCATGAACCACTTTCAGATTATTTGATGGGAATTTAGCCAACCAACCTGCATTAGCAAAACCACGATCCAGTTTTTCTCTTACCCAATCATTAGTACCTCGACCTCTTTCCCACGTGAATTTACCACCTCTTAGATTTATTTCATCCAGTTGACACTCCTCAATCACTTTACGAAAGCCATCAAGAAGATATTGAGGGTGTGCAATCGTGCCTTTTTTATCAGAAGCAAAAATGAGATCATTAAAATCTCCCCAGATACACCAAGGTACATTTGATATATCCGCCAGTCTACGAATTAAACTCCATGACTCTCTACGCCTTGTACGTTCCGGATACCCATAATAGCATGAGAGACGCCATGACACAGTGTTATTTTCCATGAACAGCATATCAATATGGTGATTAGAGTAACCAGCCACTTGACAGTTTGCAATATGCTTCCATATAACAGCCAAACCTCCACTACGTCCAACTCTATCTACTGCAAAACAGTGATCGAAACCAAACTTAACTCTAAGGTCCTCTATTTTATTAGCAAAAGAAATCGTCTCACTTAAAAAATACAAAGATGGGTTTGTGATCTCTTATCAGATCACCAAGTGCTCGAACTGTACAAGGCTTCCCAAGGCTTCGACAGTTCCAACTAATGTGACTCATTGCTGCTGGCTAGCTTGCGTAGCAAGCTGAGCCAATAAGATTGAAGAGGTCCCTGCACAATCAACATTAGAAAGAGTAGGGTCCTTAGTTGTTGTATCTTTTTGTTGTGTCTGCACTGTAGTGAATTGGGCTTCAATTCTCTGCCTTTTTCTTTCCTCCAGATTTAGCCCATTTAACTCATCTGCGTCCAGCCCATTATCGTTACTTAAATTTGAATTCCCCGCCTTAGCTGATACATTACTTTCGTACATCTCGCTATATCCCTGATTTTTCTCCGAATTATCCCCCTTATCCCTTTGATCACGCAAATCAGTTGGTGAGCGCGTCCAATCAATTTTTTGAAATCCCTGATTTTCAGCACTGTAATTATCCATCCCTTTCCGCCGCCCCCAGTCGCCGTCACCTTCCTCCCGGAGCCATTTGCTTTTACTGTCGCCAGCCATTCTACGTGGTGGAGCCCTTAGCCAATGTCCCCATTCCTTGGTAATCTCTCCATCATTGGTCTCTAGTTTCTTTCTACAGAAGCGTTCTGTATGTGACAGTAGACCGCAGATAAAATAAAAATCCCCCAGCTTCTCGTACTTGCAGTTAACCACAATCTCTGTTTTATCTTTTTTGACTATCTTCTTCTTTCTTTTTAGAGGCTTACGAACATCTACTCGGATTCTTAGTCGCATGAATTCACGCCATATACTCGAGTTGTTCTTTGTATCATATTGTAAGAACGTTCCAAAAAAGTTTCCCAGTTGTTTACCCACCATCTCCGTCATATAGCCAACCGGGAGATCATGTATCTGAATCCAAAAATCCACCTCATTCAATGAGACCTTAACAGGATCTTCTCCCACCTTTACGATGTTCATCACCAAGAGCGCTCCATCAAAAGTCCATGGTCCATTATTCAGCACCCAATTCATGTCATCCTTATGGTAGAACTGAAACAAGAAGATCCCAGGCTTAAGATCTTTGATGTTTATGCCCATTGCAGGTTTCCATAAATCAGCAAACTTTGTCCTCATTGCACGGCCATTGATGTTTTTCTCCGTCAGAAAGCGTCCCACAATACATAATTCAAATCTGTTGCAGTCCTCTTCCACCCCTTCATCAAAGACTAACTCTTCATTCTCCTCATTTTCAATATTCAAATCCTCCATCTGTATCTCTATGTCATCCATTGTTGCCATGAAGATCACAGCCTCTCACAATTCTAGGTTATAGAAGGAGAGAAAACATTCACACCTCTCACATAGAAGGAGAGAAAATTTTTTATTATTAGTTTTTTATTAATCACTGTTGTGCAAAACCTCCTACATCGGCCCAGGTATCAATCTACATCCATCCATCTCTTTATCACTCTGTCTATAATTGTATATAAAATTTATTGAAATAAATTATCCATAAAAGCACATGACTATTATAAATTTTTACTCTTGTGCTTCAGTTTGTTTGGTTAAAATTAGCCCGTTTGTATGTTTTAAAAATATATGTATGCGTGAATGATAATTACATAAATTTGTGTACCTTGGTCGTGTGTATAGTAATTACAGTGGTGGGTTTTAAATTTCAAATATTTTTAAAACCGGGACAAGTCTCAAAAATAATAATGCGCTACCAGTGAAGTTAATAATTTTAATACAAATAATCAGTTGACTTGATCCTATAAATACCTCAAACACATTAATTTATATTAATATAAGATATAAAAAAAATTCACATTATTGGTAAGATATTCTCTCCGAGCTTGTAATTTAAATTTACTAAACGTAAAATGTGACCATATTTTTCGACCGGGTCATGTAGTCAAATTTCGAGTAATTTTTGAACAATGGGTCAAGTTCTGATTTCAAATTCGAAATAAACTAAACTGCATTGACTCATTATAATTCGAATTTATCTAAATATGTAATACCAATATAGAATATTTATATATAAGCGATTCTATTTTCAACATTTTAAAAAAAAATTATATATGTACATTTTAATTACTTTTTATAATAAAAATATGTTAAAAATATATGAGATATATTTTCAAACTAAAAAATGATTAATAAATAAAATAATAATCCATTTATATACTATGCTTCACTTTATATCTGGAATTCAATGTTGTGCAAGACATGCATGTACTTTAACAAGACTAAGTCAAATTAACAACCCTAAGTAAGTTGTATTGTAATCTTAGTTTGCATTTTGTACTGTAACATTTAAAGTCTGTAAGAAGGTCAAATGAGCAAACTGGAGTCTTTTTCTTTAAACAGTATCAAGCCTAAGAATTCTATCTGGAAGAAGATCAAGAAGATCATGCCTCAGAAGAATTATGAAGAAGCTTGGAGTCGAATAAATCTGTTTTGGGGAAAATGTTTTAAGTCAAGATCTCTACAAGTCACAGATTTAGTGTTATAGAGAAGTCATTTGATAACTCCAGAATGACTTATAGAGAACTCAGGAAAGCTACTAGAGAACTCAGAGATATCGACAAGCCAAATTGAAGACATGAAGATTGGAGATATCGACAAGTCATTTCTTCACTAGATAACTCAGAGTTATCAACAAGTCAACATTCATTAGAGAACTCTGAGTTATCGATAAGTCAAATTTCACTAGAGAACTCAGAGATATCGACAAGCCAAAATTCACTAGAGAACTCTGAGTTATCGACAAGTCAAATTTGACTAGAGAACTCTGAGTTATCGACAAGTCAATAAGTCACTAGAGAACTCAGAGATATCGATAAGCCAAAGTAAAGATATGAAGATGAGAGATCTTGATAAGCTAAACTCTCTTATAGAGAATTTAGAGACCTCTACAAGTCAAATCAACTATGGAGTATTAGAGATCTCGATAAGTCAATATACTTATCGAGATGTCAAGATCTCTATATGCCTAACTGGAGATCTCGAGGTAAAATCTCAAAGTACAAATTTCAGACCAGTTTAATATCCAAGATTAACAATCAACAAACAATCCAACCAGTTGGATTGACAAGTCTATAAAAAGCAGCTTGAAGAGTATGCAAGATCAAGGGTGAAGATTAACTGATAAAGGAAGATCAAAGTTAACACAGTGTGCAAAGATATGCTAATCCAGAAATGGAATATATACTTTTCTTAAAATGGAAATGATAAGTGACAAATTACTAAAGTGAATAGCATCTCTTATTATACCCTGTGTAAACCAGTAGTTAACTATCATATAGAGTTAACAGTGGTCCTTAAGTCAGTTGTAACAATAAGATCAGGAATTCTTGTATTTCTCTCAAGATAGAAGCTAAGCTCTTTATCAACAAAGAGCCTAGAAATTTTGTAGCAAAACATTCTTAATTTTAATATAAAATTAAGTGAGTTTTGAAAGATCTGTGTTATTCATAGTTGCATGTTTAACTTCTCTTTTAACACATCTTACTATAAGATTTGATTTACTTTGTTCATAACCATAAAAGATTCAAGAAAATCATAAAAATACAAAAACACATTCACCCCCCCCCCCTTTGTGTGAAATTCATTACCTAACAAGTGGTATCAGAGTCAAATCTGAAAGTAAACAGTTTCAAGATCTTGGAAGAATGAATACACAGAAAATCAGTATCATCAAAATACCTAAATTTGATAAAACCAAGTACACTCTATGGAAGAAGAAAATGTTGTTGTTTATCAAGATGGCCAATCCACTCTACATTCAGATTCTCAAAAATGGACCCTTCATTCCTATGGTTAGAGTTGAGGAATCTACAGATGGAGACATGGTCATTCCAGCTCATTATGCTCCAAAAAATCCTTCTGAGTACACTGAGCCTGAAAAAGAAAAAGTTTCCCTGGATGATGGCTTGCAGCTGATATTGATAGAATCACTTGACAATGTAATGTACAACAACATTGTCAACTGTGACACTGCCAAACAGATCTGGAAAAAGATTGAAATACTCTATGAGGGAACTGAGGAAGTTAGATCAAATCAAAGAAGGATACTGATCTCACAGTATGAGGGTTTCATGGCTAAGCCAAAAGAAAGTATCACTGATGTGTTTGAAAGGTTTAACAAGCTGATAAATGACTTGCAGCTGCATGATAAATATTATGAAGCTGAAGAGGTTAACTTGAAGTTTTTGCTCACACTCCATGACCATCTGAAACAGAAAATTTCAGCAATCAGAGAAGGAAGAGATCTAAGCAGGATAACTCTGGAAGTTATGGAATCTTAAAAACATATGAATTAGAAATGATTCAAAGAAAATCATTAAGAACTGGTCAAGGGCATGCTGTGGATGGTTCTAGTGCTCTAATTGTCAATGATGGCCAGACCTCTAATGATGAGCCAAGATCCCAGATTCCAGTTGTCTCAACAAATGAGCAAAGAAACAATGATTCACAGGAACAAGTCATTTTGGAATTGGAAGAAGTGAGTTCTACACCCTAGATGAACTTGATGAGCTTGATCAGTCAATGGCCTATTTAGCAAGAAAATTCTCTAACATTAGAGTAAAGAAGCCAAGATTTTTCAAGGGTAAAGGACAGTCTTTTAACAAAGACAACAGCTAGAAAGGAAAAGGGAAGTACAAATCTGATAGCAAAAATGGTTACAAAACTGGATCTGTTGACAGATCAAAGATAAGGTGCTACAATTGTGATGAACTAGGTCATTTTGCTACAGAATGCAGGAAACCCAAAAAAGCAAAGAAAGGCAAAGCTTATCTTGAACTGGAAGCAAAGTATGAAGCTCTTCTGAAGAAACAGTAAAGCAAAGCTTATATTATAGAGGGAAAAAGTTGGGATGATTCTGATAATGATGAAGATGAGGAAGTTGGAAATTATGCACTAATGGCCTTGGAGCAAGGAGAGTCATCCACATCAAAATCACAAGTACCAAAACTCTCACCACCATTGATTTAAATGTGAGTCAATATAAGGAAACTGTAGAGAAGATGAGCACAGGAATGTTTCACATTCATACAAGTATGGTTGCTGCTAATGAAAAAGTTAGCAGACTGACAAAGATAAATGAGAAGCTTGAAAATGAGGAGCAAGAAGCTAAATTGTTGTTGGTAGAGCTAGAAAATGTAATACAAGAGTATGCATATCTGAAGAACAAGCTCAAGTGTACAAATGAAATTGAAGCAGTGCTAAGGGAGAAGCTAGAAAAGAATGAGGTGAAGTTGAAGTCCTTCAAAAATGCATCTGAGTTGGTTGGACAATGTCATGAGAAAAACAATCCATGTACAAATATTGCTATTGGTCTTGACTATGATGCCTTGAACAACAAGAAGAAAGATATAGATGACAAAGGAAAAGCAACTGAAAATGAAAATGTTCCAGCAATGCTGGAAAAGGTTGTATCACATATGTTCAAGGCATGTGAAGTCAACTTCAGTGAAGAAGAGTTGATCATCAAGCTAGAAATTGCTGATGAAGATAATGAAAAGAAAAATGTAT